>NW_019272028.1:343812-376166 GCF_002738345.1 Cucurbita maxima
TTTTTTTTTTTTTTTTTTTCATTTTTCTCGTCTAGATTTCTCTGTCTCTTGCCAAGGCTTCGGAAAATTCCCAAAACATCCGTGCAAGACGTAAGGTATGCTTTAAGGCGTGCAAGGATGTTTTGGGAATTTTACCAAGTCTCTGAATATGGATCCACTATCCACGTGTAGGCCCATTATTATCGACCTCAATGGCCCATTAAATATATTGGCCCATTCATAAGAAACTGGCGCCATTTTCTCGGTGGTCTGTGCGTTTATCTCTTTTACCATTGTTTCCCAAGTTTTCCCAAGCTACACGGAAACGGCCTCGCAAACTGAACAAGACCAGCGAACTGAAGTATCTCTCTCTTTCTATCTCTCTGAATACATTCTCACTCGATTGCATTGATCATCGAGATACTAATATCTCTTCAATTATCGTCACTCTGTAATTGGATTGTACTACGAAGTCTGCACTCTTGTTCTATACGAGTCTGCAGTAGTTTTGTTTATCTCCTCCTAATATCTTTAGCAAGTTCTGTAAATTCAGTGTTAGCACTTTCTGTAGCTATGTATATCATGGTTTCTTTTTTAGCTATATTTTGCTGGAAATTGCTTAATTCTTTTTTAGCTATATTTTGATCGTATTTATGCTTATGACGATTTAGTTTAATTTAAGTTTATGATGTTGTCGACTTTTCTTTGATTGATTTGTTTTATATTAGTATTTTTCATTTATAATGCAGTCTCCGGTTTCAAATTTAACTTTACTATGGCTTCAAATTCAAATTTAATTTCCTTCCCTCTGGCCTTGCTCATATCTAGGGAGAGAACTGAGGCACGAATAGTGAGAGATGAACATTCATTCAATGGATTATCCCGCACGGTCCAAAGTGTTGACATGAAAATTCAAAGCTAAAATCATTTAGAATTGTGAAACCAGATGGGGAAACCTTTGGTCATCTCTTCCTTCAGTGTCCTTGTATAGTTGGAAGGGTAGCTCTTTATTTTGAGTTCGAGCTCTTTGCTTACCAAAAAGCATTGACTGAGTGGTTGCTTGAAGCTCTCATAGATGGTGGTTCAAATACAAAGCTAGAATCCTTCTGAATTGTGCAACTAGAGCTTTATTACGATATATTTTGATAGAAATAAACGAAAGAGCTTTTAGGGATAGAGAGGTCTTGGGAGGAGATCGGAATATCAACGCGCCTAAAAGTTCCTGAAATCTCTCATGTGATTTCATTGTTGTTCTTTGTTAATAAGATTCTCTTATAAAAGAATCAGTAGTTCGATCATTTCTTTGACCTGTGTAAATTCAGTATCCTCTCGGGAGGCTGAATTTGATATTGTATTTATTATGGTTAAGTGGGCTTGCCGCAGCCTACAAATTGAAATCGCATGGTTTCACCGTTTTGGTGCTTGAAGCTGATCCGAGAGCTGGAGGAAAGCTAAGAAGCGTCTCATACTATGGACTTATCTGGGACTAAGGAGCCAATATGATGGCAAGCTTCCTTGACAATAGTTTGACTTGCATTTTTCTTCACTTGGGGTTCGAGAGAAACAACAATTTGTAGTGGTCATTTCTTTTTTTATGATGATCTTTCTTTCTTTCTTTCTTTATTAATTGGTTTTTCGTTTTTATTTTATTTTACTTACAGCTAGCTTCCTACACATTTGGAATCATTACAAAATGTTAAAAATTCTATGATGTGATGTGATGAGCGTATGCTTACTGTGTGTTGCTAATCCTAAATAACATGAACGATTACATTTCTGGCAGCTGCTACATAGGTCCATGCTTTTTCGTTATTATTATTACGTTTTGAATTTCTCCAACAATAGTGCTAATAGGTCAGGCACCTTTCACATGGATGTGAGAACATAATAAATCTTGCATACTTGTAATAAATTGTGAGTTGTGGATGTTCTGCCTTATGAATCGAAAACCCAGGGCCTAGATATGTTTTATTTGTTTCTTATTTTTTATCTTTATATCCATTTCCCCCTTTCCTGGCGTGCAGGGTATCTCAAACTGTTGGAGGAATCAGCATCCATCATCTGCCAAGTAACTTTCTAAGCATTCTTTATTAGTTGTATGGCTCATAACATCAATTTATATGTCGGTGAAAATCCATCTACTGGACCGAAATGCTGTTTTGTAATTCTCATATTCTGCATTGACCTTGTTCTTTTTTTTCTTTTCTTTTTTCCAATTTAAATATGAACCGATCATCCATGGAATAGGTAATGAAAAAAAAAAAAAAAAAAAAAAAAAATGAAAGAGATTAATATATACTAGTCTTCCTTCTTAACTCCTTACGGAGTTTGTATGCGAACATTTCAATCTATATTTGTCTTTCAACACAACCTATGAGACTACAAATGTTGAACTTTTGAACTATGCTAACCGCACGCTCTTCAATTTTTGTGGTATTTGAAGAGCATGTTCTTGATAGATGATACTACTGTAACGTGCTTGTTTAAGCAGTAGACAACCAACTACCCCTTTTTTTTAAAAGAAGCAGTGTTTTATTGTTTCAAGTTGCTTTATATCAACATTGAAAAAAACCACGTTAAATGTGGATCCACCCTTCTGTCATTGAAGTACATGGAAACTCCATTCTTCTGTTGTTAATTATATTGAGCTGTATCGAGGCCGCCTTGGGAGTTGGAAATTGGAATTTCTTATTCACTTTGCCACTTCGAAAACGTAAGCCTAACTATTTTTGGGTGTAATGTAGGGCAAGTGTTAAAGGCTCAAACTCTCTCCAAACTCGAAGAACTCAAGTTAGCCTGTTTTGGAGGTCAAATGTAGACGCCCATCTTTATCAGGTAAAATAAGTTTCTTCTAAAGTAACATAATTTCTATCTGTCAAAGTGATCAGAATTTGCTCATTTATATCCTCTCGTAATTTTGCTCTGCTGAGTGAAATCATTAGATCAATGGAAACTCTTTTGGCACAATAGAGATTGATAAGTTTACAAAGTTAGTAATTCGAAGTGCAGTAGTTCTGTTAGGTAAGGCAGTTCATAATAACCCATTACTTGTACTTTTAACTTTAAAAGTCAGAAATATATGTTTTTGGTCCCTAATATAAGACTTTTTTTTTTTTTTTTTTTCCTTTCAAATTGCTCCCTAATTTTTTTATAAGCTTCCATTTCATCCCTAATGCATTGATTTTTTAACGCAATTCTAAAAGGGGTTTAGGTCTTCCTTCTAATTTGATGGTTGTCGTAGTCAAAAGTTTGGTCAATTTTTGCATTTAAATCCTTGACTGATTCCCCCCTCATTATTGTATTTGGGTTCTGACAAATACTTATTCGGTCATCACTGCCTCATATTGAAAGCTTTATCTTTTTATTTTATTGATATTTCTAAAACCAAACATCACAGTATCCTTTGTATTTATCTTTAGAAATATAATAAAATTATGTAAACAAAACTAATCCACTGAACTCCGGTGAATCAGAATCTCTTACAATCCTTAATTTCATTTAATTAGGGTTTAGAAACAAATGATAACATCAATTTTGGATTCTTATTTTTCTCTGAGCTAGTGATTTTTTGATATATAATTCAACTGTACTCACCTCTCTGCCTGTTATTCAATTTACTTAAAAGATTTTAGAAAACACAATCGACCTCATTTTTATTATCCACTTTTGCTGGGTAGTTTTCGAAAAATAAATTGAAGGAAAAAATAAAAATCCTCAAGAATTGAAGATAAAGAAAGAAAAATATGGGATTTATCATGAAAATGAGAGCCCACTTTTTTTTTTAACACACTTTTGTTACCAAATGGAGAACCAAGGAATCTCACTACTTTGATTTCTTAATTTCAGTTTCTCTAATCATTGTTTAACTAAATTTGGTATATTATAGTTATAATTACACAATCAGTCAACTGTCATTGAACTCTTTAGAAATGTTTTTCTTTCATTTTTTCTTGTTTAGATTTGGTCTTCATGCCCTTTTAAATATAAGAAGACAATTTTTTACTACAAAAAAATGTGGAGTTTCAGTTTAATCATTTGTTTTAAAAATTTAATAGTGACGAAAACAATTTCTTACAGGTTGAACCTATACTTAAAAGGCAAAAAAAAAAAAAAAAAAAAAAAAAAAAAAAAAAAAAAAAAAAAAAAAAAAAAATTTGAAATANTGGGAAGGAGTCAAAAAGTTGAAAAGGCAATTCTTGTTGGGTTACAGAATTAATATTGTACATGAAAACTTTGGGTAAAATATATCCATAAAACCACAAAGCAAAACTGCTCTTTTTTCTTTAGAATATGTCTCAAGTCTAAAGAATAAATTGACCAGTCTGATGCCACATCAAAGTATAGTTTAAATTATACATAAAAAAAAAAAAAAAAAAAAAAAAAAAGGTGTTGAATAGACATGTGAAGCATAATTGAGGAATTATTGAATTGATGGCTGTTTGTTTTCGGATTATTTCCTTTCTGAACATTTATAAAGAAGAAATTGACCAGGAAGGAACTGCTTGTGTTGGCCTTGGGAACAGGCTGGCTGTCCAAATTGGGTCCCACATCATTTGATTGTCCTCTTTTGGAATATATCCTCTCACTAACTTTCCCACCAAAATTCATAAAAATACATATATATAATACGTGCGGGAAAGGACTCGTGAGCCGTGACTGCGCCGGTTCATTTATAACGGTAATATCTCAAATTAGTCAAAAAGAATATAAACGGGTAACTAAAGCCGAACACGTGATGGCAATATTGTAAATACCCGAAATCTGTAGGATAATCATACAACAACACAACCGGAGGAAAAAACAAAAAAAAACAAAAAAAAGCAAAGAACAAAACAGAGTAAGCATGGCATTCATTTTTAGCTGGGCGATAGAGCTCTCATCAGTGCTCTCTACTTCGGTTCATTTGATTTTCTCGATCCCCACTTGGTTCATTTGCTCCCAAGAGGAATTTTGACCTCTTTCATGTCAGAGGCGACCACCTCGTTGTTGTAGTTAATGCTCTCTCTGTGTGAGTTCTGGTTTTACGAGTACACTTTCAACTACCTCCACCAATTATTATCTCTTCTCCTCCTTAATTTGCCTTCTTCTTCTTCTTTTTTAAGTGCTATCTTTACTCTACTTTATCACTTTGTTTGTTTTCTTCTCTGTTTTTTAGAATTTGATCCTTCCAACACATTGTTTGTAATCATCAGCTTGAGTTTTTGTATCTTGTCTTGTTGAATTCTATTGCAGCTTTTTCATCTTTGAGCATCTGTTTTCTGCGTGAATCGTACTCTGTTTTGAAGATTCTCTTCCTTTCTCGTATTTGCTCTGTTTTTTCCTTCTCTCGCTTGCTCTCTTTTGAGGGCTTAACTTCATTACCTTTGTATTTTCTTCTTGAGTGGAGGGTTAATTCCCGACTTGGAGAGTTTCCCCAGGCAGTTCTCTTTTTCGAATTTCTGTCAAAAGTTTTCCAGTTCGATACCATGTGGGTCAGACTAAGAATTCTTGATTTAGTTCTTCGTCTTCGATCGTCTTGTTGATTAACCTGCTAGTTTCAGAGGTTTCTCAAATGGGTTCTCTGCAACTTTACCTTATTGTCAGTCTTTCATGGGCTTTTTTCTTTCCCTATGCCCAACAGCTACAATCCTCTCAGACCCAAATCCTGTTGCAGATCAGGAAACATTTGGAGTACCCTTCTTCCTTGGAAGTTATGAACACTTTCGATGGTGACCTCTGTAATGTTTCCCCATCTCGAGAGATGACCATTGCGTGCCAGAACAATGTAGTGACTGAACTCAGAATTATGGGGGATAAGTTTGTCAAATTTAGAGGGTTCAATGGGGTTCCAATTCCAAATCAAACTCTATCTGAGAGATTTTCCATGAATTCCTTCGTTACTACATTGTCAAGGCTAAGTAGCTTGCGGGTTCTTAGCTTAATTTCTTTGGGAATTTGGGGGCCACTTCCTGAAAAAATTCATCGCCTCTCCTCTCTTGAGTTTTTGGATTTTAGCTCAAATTTCATATTTGGTCAAATCCCACCTAAAATTTCTACCATGGTTCAACTCCATTCAATGGTTCTCGATGGTAATTACTTCAACGATACAGTCCCGGATTGGCTTGACTCCTTAACGAACCTTACCTTTTTGAGCTTGAAAAGAAATAGACTCACCGGCCAATTTCCCTCTTCATTATCCAAAATTAGAACACTAGCCGACGTTTCTCTGTCTCACAATGAAATTTCTGGGGAATTGCCCGACTTGAGTGCTTTGACCAATTTGAATGTGTTGGACATGAGAGACAATAAGCTAAACTCTGTTCTTCCAGTCATGCCAAAAGGATTAATTACACTTCTACTTAGCAAGAACGCGTTATCTGGCGAAATTCCTAAGCACTTTGGTCGGATGGCTCAGCTTCAACATCTTGATCTATCATCCAATCAACTGACGAGGTCACCACCTCCTTTCTTGTTCAATTTGCCAAACATTACATACCTTAATTTAGCTTCAAATAAGATGAGTGGATCCCTTCCAAATCCTCTAAGGTGCAGTACAAAACTTGGGTATGTTGATATTTCAGACAACAAGTTAACTGGTGCTCTTCCCACTTGTTTGGGAAGTTCTTCAGACAAGAGAATGGTTAAATTTGGTGGGAATTGTTTTTCTTCTGATTTGCAACATCAGCGTGAAGCATCATTTTGTGCAGAATCCCTTGCAGAGACAGGAAAATCTAGAAGAAAAGAAAAACTGTTGGTTGTTGCTGCCTTCGTCAGTGGAGCTGTAATTCTTATCGTGCTTTTACCCTTTGGACTTATTTTTCTGTACCGAAGGCTCTGTAAAAGAACAGTACAAGAACTGTCGGTACCGCCAAAAGTTGTACAAGAAAATTCACCTGCTGCAGTTCCATCTGAGCTATTAGCAAGTGCCAGTAAGTTGTGTCTGTTTGTAGGCAGTAGGCTACATTTCATGTCTTAAGAATTGAGAGGAATTGTTCTTTTGCAGGGTTCATTTCTCAAGCTATGAAGCTAGGTGCCCAGACGGTTCCAATGTGTCGATCATTTTCTTTTCAAGAGCTAAAGGATGCTACAAAAGACTTTGATAAATCAATGCTCTTGGGAGAGGGTTCTATAGGAAAGGTATTCATAAAAACTTCAATTTTCATATAGAGGTTTTGATTCTATTAAAATTTTGAGTTTTTGGTAGTCTTAAATCTTTATTCACTAGCTTTGATTCTTGGGAGTTATGTCAACCAAAAGTTTTTCTTACCTGTCTTTCATCTATGAGCTCATATAGTTCATATAGTTCATTAAGGGATTTCAAGTTTTCACTGTTTTCTTCTTCAGCTCTATAGAGGAAAACTGGAAAATGGGACTCTTGTTGCTGTAAGGTGCTTACCTTTATCCAAGAAATATTCAGTACAAAACCTCAAAGTTCGGCTGGATGTTCTTTCGAAACTTCACCACCCCCATTTAGTTGGCCTCTTTGGCCACTGTATTGAGGGAGACGGACATGATTACTCAAGTGTCAAGCAAGTTGTTCTTCTTGTATACGAATATGTGCCAACTGGGAATTACCGCACCCTTTTGACAGGTTAGTCAAGATTAATGAAAGAAGTAGTCCCACGTTAGCTAATTAGGAGGAAGAGGAAAATCATGGGTTTATAAGTAAGAAACATTATCTCCATTAATATAGGCCTTTTGGAAAAACCAAAAGTAAAGTCATGAGAGCTTATGCTCAAAGTGGACATTATCATCCATGGAGGTTTGTGGTTCCATCATTGAAAATAAAATTTGAAACAGTAACCTCTTTGGTTGCAAGAAAATCTTTGTTGTGCAACAGTTAGCACACTGCCACTTGGTTCTTATATCTAAACCAAATGCAGCCTTGAACATGTTTTAGGTTCTTTTGAGCTTTGCATTTATGATGGAATGTTCATATTGCCATTTATCTGATATTTTAAACGCAGAAACTTATCCAGAGAAGGTCTTGAAGTGGTCAGATAGGTTGACAATTTTGATTGGAGTTGCCAAGGCCATTCACTTTCTGCATACAGGGGTCATTCCTGGTTCGTTCAATAATCGTTTGAAAACAAACAATATATTGCTTGATGAACACCGAATTCCAAAGCTTAGTGACTATGGCACATCGATTATCACCGAAGAAATTGAAAAGCATGAGGTAAGTAAGCTTGTAGTTCTTGGAGTTTGGCTGAACATTTCCAGTGATATTGAGAGATTTCTACTGGCTTCTTTTGTTTTTTAAGTCAACTTATATCATATCTGTTCATTTTTTTGTAGACAAAGGGAGAAGGCACAAAATCAAGGTAAGAAAACAACTGAGCTAAGCACAAATATTATGCATTGTCTTGTGTTATACGAATAATCGGTTGAGGATTGTTGAAAGAGGAATCCCACATTGGAGATGGTCTTTTGTTGAGCATGGTTTTATAAGTAAGGAATACTTGCTCCATTGGTACAAGGCATTTTGGTGAAACCAAAAGCAAAGCTATGAGAGCTTATGCTCAAAGTGGACAATAGCATACCATTTCGTAGATTCGTGATTCTAACAAAAAAAAAAAAAAAAAAAAGTTGATCTTCCAGTTATTCCCTTCATTTCAATGGATGCTTCCCGATACTTTCAGATAGATAGCGTTTTAACTTTCATGGTGTTTGGCTGCAGCAACAGGAAAAACTTGGTGGAGGATGATGTTTACAATTTTGGATATATATTACTGGAATCACTTGTTGGGCCTATAGTAACTGGAAGAGAAGAAACATTTCTTCTAAATGACATGGTATATATATAACTTGTCTCTTTCCATTCAAGTTCATCAACTAATAAAGAGCAGAAGAACTAGCTGATTCTGAATCCCTTGCGTATGAAACAATAACAGGCATCCTTCGGCAGCACGGATGGGCGGAGACGAATCGTGGATCCAGTCGTGTTGACCACCTGCTCCCAAGAGTCCTTATCAAGAGTTGTATCCATCACGAAGAAATGCATATCGACCGACGTATTGTCTCGGCCCTCGTTCGAGGATGTGCTGTGGAACTTGCAGTACGCTGCTCAAGTCCAGGGCGCTACTGATGCTGAGCAAAAGGCTGATTCCATATCTTAGTTAGAACATATTACAAATTAGAGTCCCGTGGTTGCCAAATGAAAGAAAAATCATAGATATATAATATGTAGGAAAAGTCAAAAGCAAAGTATGTGATTGTGATGATCCACTATTGTTATCATTTATCTGACTGACTTATTTTTATAGTTCAACATCACGTGCATCAAGAAGATTCAAAGTTATGAACTATTGGTCGAGAATATGTATAATATATTATTTCATGTTTTTACAGAGACGAGGAAACTGTCAAAGCTGCCAGAACTTGCCATTTGCGAACCGGTTTAGACAGAAATGTTTAAAAGGGGTAACATGGTAATTTCAATATTGTCAAAAGCCATCCCAAATCTGTTGAATAATACCCCTTTATTTGTGGAAATCACCCTTTTTAGTCTTCAGGTTTTTTTTACGATTCTTTAAACAAAATTTTCTTGGCGGAATTTTAGGGCATTTCCCACGTTTTCCGCCCTTCTCCGTCAATTGTTTATTCTTCAACAATCGCTGAAGAAGCCCACCTTCTTCAAATTCTAGAAATGGTCATCCACCTGCTCCACGAGTTGACGGCAACCACCATTTTCATTTGCCTACTTCTTCGCCGGTCAAACTGCGGTAACGTAACGCGCATTCCCTTTCATATAACTGCATACCCATGTTTCCCCAATTCTCCATTCTCATTTCTCCTAATTCACTCTCGCTCTCCACGCATTCAGAATTATGGACAAAATCGCATTGTACGAGAAGGTGTTCAAGCAGGTCGACGGCGACGGTGACGGGAAGCTATCTCTCCCGGAGTTGCAGCGGTGCATGGCGGTCGTCGGGGGTAGCTTGACACTCGAGGAGGCGGAGAAAGTGGTGGAGAATTTGGATTCCGACGGCGATGGGTTGGTGAGCTGGGCTGAATTTGTTGCGTTTATGGAAGAAGTAGGAGAGGAAGAGAAAGTGAGTGATTTGATGGAGGCGTTCAGAATGTATGAAATGGATGGCTGTGGATTCATAACCACTAAGAGCTTGAAGAGGATGCTGAGTAGGCTTGGGGAATCCAGGAGCATCGAGGAATGCAAGAAAATGATAGCTAAATTTGATCTCAATTCTGATGGTGTTCTTAACTTTGATGAGTTTAAGTTCATGATGTCCTGATTTTCTTCCATTTTTATGTGTTCTGAACTTAGATTTTTGGTCACCAGTTATATACGATTTACTCTTTCTCCTTGTGTTCTTCAATGGTTTGCATTCTCTCTCATAAACTAAAAACTAAGTATAAAATGAACGCTCATCAGCTTACTAAATTACATAAGAACTGCAAGTGAAGGCTGAGTTGAATGAGGTTGTTTGTTTATGGATTTGTTTCAGAAGCCTGCAGCCCCTTCACAAGAGGCTTTGTGGAGCTTTCGCAGCTTACGCTCTGATCGCCTTCGGGCAATTCTTCGACCAATCTCGATAACCTGTCGAAAACTTCTGCGGCGCTCGGGCGCAAAGAATGGTCTTCCTCGACACAGGATCTGGCAAGTTTTGCCAATTTGAAAGCAGCATCAAGTGCATAGCTATCCCCCAATGCACTGTCCATCCATTCCCTCAGTTCATCTGCTGCATTATCTGACTCCATGATGGCCTTGATCTTCTCTGTTAGCCATACACTGCCTTCTCCTTTGGCATTTGGCTTTGTTATTGGTGTTTTACCAGACAAAACCTCCAACAGAACAACCCCATAAGCAAATATATCAATGGTTGGGGAAATTATACCTTGGTGAATGTACTCAGGAGCCAAATAACCCAAGCTCCAAGAGGCTGGATTGGAAGAACAGAATTTGGGGTCTTCAATTTCATTTTGAACACATCTTGCCATTCCAAAATTCCCAATCTTTGCATTGAAATCCTCATCTAAGAAAATGTTTCTGCTCTTTACGTTGCGGTGAACGTAAACCGGTTTCATAACGTGGTGCATATGCTGTAGCCCGGCTGCGATGTCCAGACAGATCCGCAGTCTCTGACTCCATGTTAAGAAGCAATAGCAAGAGGTTATGAACTGGTTTTTCATTGCCAATCCTCCGTGAAGCCAGTCCTTCAACGATCCATTTTTCGCATACTCGAAAACCAGAAACGAATCAGGATCCTCAGTTAAACATATTCCCAAAAGCCTCAATATGCTTGGATGTTTGATATCATGTAAAAGGCTAAACTCAATCTTGGAGACGGTTTCATTCTCCGTCCTCTTGATCGCCATGTTCTTCCCGTTGAGACGTCCTTGATACATTGATCCCTCTATCTGATTACTCGTATTGAAATTCTCGGTCGCTCTCCTGATCTCCTCAACTGTGTACATCGCAATGAGCATCTTGCTTGCATTTGATTCCAGGAGGTGACTATCAAAAGTGTCTTGAGATCCCTCAAAAGAGAATTTCTTGTCGCTTGCCGTTCTAATACTGAGACTAAGCTGTTGTAGCTCCATTTCACCTCTTTCATATGACTTCTGTGTCTTCTTCTGCTTGTTTTTCTTGAGCTTAATTACCAAGAAGCATGCCATTGCAGCAATGCTCACCCCAAGTATGACTCCACCAAGTGCAATGTAAACACCAAAATGCACCATTTTTGCTGTATTCTTGTGTGAGTTGATTGAGGGGATGCTGTTGGAAGGAGAACGTAAATCGGGCCGATGCGGTTTCGCCAAAGAACCGAGGATTGGCTCACCATTCACCGGAATCAGAAGGGTTGAAAACGGTTCAAGCCTTTCTGGTTTGAAGGTAGCTAAGGATCTGCTATTAGCAGATATAATAGATTCAGGAGTTGTATTGAAGTTTGTAGCTAAATTGGAAAGTGTGTCACCTTGTCTCACAGGGTAGGAAATCAAGAGCCTTGGCTTTGGACCACCACCTGCATAGGAAGATGGACAGCCACATCTCATTGGTATCAGTAACCGAGCGGAGTCACCGAGACCCCACGGCGACACCCCCATATTCTTCTCCTTTATTGCTCTGCAACTTGTTAATCCCTCCAGTGATTCAGCAATACTGTAAAAGCTCTCTCCTTTAATGGAAGTTTTTGTCAACCCAGCTTGGAAGAAGCTGCCGTTGCACTTACACTCGATGGGTATCAGCAAAGGCTGGTTTAAAGGAAGCAACTCTGTGTCAGCAGAGAAGCCATTGATTTCAGCAATGGCAAATTGGTTGATCCCCAAGTAAAAGCTGAGGTTAAAGAGAGACGAAAACTGCGAGTTCGCGAAAAGAACTGCAAATGTTCCGCACTGCACCAGAGCCTCGTTTCCATTGCAATGGAAGCCGAAGGCATCAGGCGACGTGGAATCACAGCTCAACGAGCTCTCTCCAAATGCAGAGGAAACCAACCAGATGAACAAGATAAGAGCTCTCAAGAACAGCACGCTGATAACAATAGCCATTTCCAAGAAACAAAGCTTCCACAAAAGCACAAACCAGTTAAAAATTGAAGGGGATTTATCCCTCTCGGATCCAGAAGGGGGCATTCGAAAAGATGAGAAATTCTGTCATGGGTGTTGGAGGACAAGATCTTTTGGGGGACACGAACAAGAACTTCTTATACATTTAACCAATCAACTTTGATTCGATTCGATCCGATATGGGATGGTTATTAATCCAAGTTCTTTGCATTGTTTACTCATTGGGAATGATCAAAACCGTAGCTTTATACCTGCTATATTTCTACACAAAACCTTGGATTTTTCGTTGTTCGCTACTAGATTGCTTCAAGATTGCGGTCCCATTTGATTCAACACAAAGTCAAAAGTTCATCGACTTATTAAACAAAATCTGCCTAAAATACCTAACAAAAATGGATCGAAGCCAAGTTAATTGTTGTTCTTCTAATCTCAAAGGAAATGCACACAAGAAATCAAAGAACTTCAATGTTGAATTGATCAATTTCTTGAGCAAAAGGCTACATAAAAAGTATATAAACAACCCATTCTCCAATAATTTAAGAGACATTTTGATGCAGCATAGATACCAAATCTATGCTATAACATAACTTTTAAAATGGGACTACATGTTCAATCAATAATCCAGCCGAAGGAATTGTGAAGCCTCGGCCAACCCTACCTCCTTAGCCTTTTAATTTGATTCCTGCCCTTTTCTCTAAAAAGCTATGATGCTTAGGGGTTGCCTTATTTTTCATTCTTATTCAATCTCCATAATAATGAGGTATGATGTGAGGCCATTTCCATTGACGACCCTTCTCTCCTTAATCATTACTTTTACCGATAGATTTTACTTCTTACCATCTTTATTTCGATCCTATTCTTAGTCAAACAATATGAGGATAGAGATTCGAACGTCTTACCTATAGAAAAAAAAGTTGTATGGATCAAATAAGTTATGTTCGTGTTGAGTCTAAACATCATTACTACACTGATATTGACGGTGTATTTAAAAAAGTTAACATATTTCACTAGCAAGTACGGTCAATCGAAGATGCATAGTAGCCCATAAAGAAATAACTGGTTTTGGGAAGAAATGAAAGGATCATAGAAGTGTTTGTTTGTTTTGATTAAGACATAGGCCAAATGAAGTTATATGTAGACTAAGAATAAAGAGAGAAAAGAAAGATAAGAAAAGGCATTTGTTTCATGCATGCTAAAGCTGAGGCATGAAATGTTGGGGATGTCTTCTGGGTCAAATTCTCCATCACTACTCTAAGTTGACAAGCAGAACCAATAACCACACACGCAGAATAATTATTAGCATACAGAACCTAGCAATCTTCTCAGTATGTGAGCTCGAGCTTGGATGAGCTCAACACGAACTATAACTAAGTTTAAATCTTATTTTGGTCTCGGAGAAGATAAGGTTTTTGCGAGTATTGATCTTGTTCCACTTATCTATCTTGATCATAATATATCTGCATAAAATGATATTAGTGACATAATCATCTGGAAAGGTGGGCATAGCTTTACTGAGAAAAAAAGGTGGAATATGGACACTGCAAAAAGAAGATAATAATAGACAGAAAGTTGGTTCTCCATAAAGTGTGAGGAAGAGGATGCTTTGGTATTGGGGAGCATCAGTTGGATTCCCATTAAACCTAATCAACTGGGACAGGATTCACATTTCAATCATACTTCAATTTCTATTATTACTTCATTTTTTTTATAATAATAATTTAATAAAAGTTAAATTATTATTGTGATGTTTGAGTAAATGAGAGAAGTACATGAATGAACTGAAATAATATCCAAATGAGAATGATGGTAAAGATATGATACTTCAGAAAAGGCTTAAAGTAATTGAAAGTTTCAAAAGCATACGATAAACTTGGAGTAATAGAAAGAAAGATATGTTGGGGAGTCTAAGCATGCTTAACTTGGAGTAATTCTACGTTGGATGATCTCTTGAAACTTTTTTTAAGAAGCATATGAGCGAGAACAAAACATGTCGAAAAGATTTAGGATAACTTAAATTTATTATGGAGCGGAAAAGGAAGATGGAAAATGGAAAATGAGAAAAGAATATGATAAAGAAAAGAAGGAAGGAGAGAGATGGAAGCAGATGGGGCATGTGAGGGCATGTGCTATGTAAGGATCCCTAATCTGTCTCTGGATGTTAAAAATCTTGGAAAAACAAGAACAAGAATATCAATATCTGGGGATTGGAGTCAGAGAGACATACCATCGGCCGAGGAATGAAGGGGGCTCCTCCCTTCCCTTGGTCAAGAGATGAGACGCAACCTCCTTCGCTTCCATGCGCTCATTTTTCCTTAGTTATTGAGTGACCTGCTCAACGCCCACTCCAATGCCTTCTTATTTTCCTTCAACAACCACACCATTAGTTTCTCAAATCTATACATAAAATAAACGCTTTAAAAATCATTCCAAACTTCCCTTAAATCAGGAACCCATACTCTTTTCTTAACTCTCTAATTTATTTCATAATCATCTTAATCCATAGAAGTTATACATAAAGTGGATAACAAGATCTATTAGTGATTTATTGGGGACTCACAAACCATCAATTCAACTTCAGTCAATCTAAAAATGTCCCATTTGGATTGAAAAAAGTGTATAACAAGATATATTCTTGAAGCTTGTAAAAAGATCAAGAGTTCAGCTGGGCCTCCTCAACACTTTTCCTCAGAACAGATATAACTTCGGAAGGCTCAGGAGCTCCAAACACCGAACTTCCTGCAACGATGCAGTTTGCCCCCGCCGAAGCTGCTGCATCTATGGTTGAAGGTCCCAACCCGCCATCTACCTGCCAATCAAAGAAAAAAATGACAGTGTCAACACCATCCCTCGTATATCCATCTGTACATTGAATCGGAACTATAACGAGAGACGCTACAAGTTTGCACGTTCCTGCTAGCTTACAGAGATTGCATCTCAAGTCTACTTGCTAGATAAATCTGGTTTTTTGAACAAATTGTTTTATCATGGGAAAGAATTATGAAGACTTAAAAGACAGAGAGAGAGAGAGAGAGAGAGAGACCTCAATGTCAAGAGATGGGTACTTCTGTCTTAACTTCCGAACCTGGATAAGTTAAAATCAGTAAGAAGATTCAACAAGAGACGCCAATCAAACAATGCTCAAGGAATACTGAATATTTCGAAGTAATCGAACCTTGTCCATCGTTTCTGGCATGAACTTTTGGCCACCAAAACCAGGTTCGACTGTCATAACAAGAACCATTTCCACAGGATTTTCACTTTCTACCTGAAAATTGAAGAAAGAACAAGCATCACTTAACAAGTATAAATTTTTTGATGCAGAAGCATTTGCACAAAACCGTAAGCACTTTGCTGCGTTATATTAGATGAATCGGATCCTACAACATATCAATGAAAGATATGAAATTGGGAGAGAAGATGAGAGAATGAATTGCATACCAGAGCATAGACTTCTTCGATGGGTGTTCCAGGTTTTAGTGCTACTCCTGCCTTCATGCCCTTTGACTTAATTTCCTGGATCAATTGCTGCCAATTGTCTACCAGAGAAGAGGGAAATAAAACTTAATTTCGAATCAATAGAACTACAACAAATCTGAGGTCCAAACACAATGTACCTTTGGATACTTCAACATGAAAGGTAAGGCCTGAAGCACCAGCTTTTGCCAAAGGTTCAACGTAATCAAGTGGATTTGTAACCATAAGATGACAATCAAGATATGCCCTGCAACACAAGAAGTTTATTCCTCATTAAGTCAAGGTAATGCCATCGAACTCTAACAATTGGCCATTGCAAAAAGTAATCCAAATTGCTGAAACTGATGAAGCAAGGAGGTTATGTTACTTCGTATGTTTTCTTAAACTCTCAATGACTGGCGCACCAATTGTCAGATTTGGGACAAAGTGCCTGTGGCAAATGCATAAACAACAAAATAGTCACTTAGCTAGCTAGGCACAAGATATAAATCCAATGGAAACTTGAAGAGTTAGAAAAGCAAGCCCAAATTGTGTGTGCAATCCAGATTATGCACAAAGCACACTACCGAGAAATGATGCACAGTCCGTTACAGGGTGAATTCAACCAAATGATAATGGTCAAATTTCATGGGGTCACCATGTCAATTTGTTAAATGAAAAAACTTCGTGATTTTCTTAATTATTAGAAGTTTTCAGATGATTGTTAGTTACAAACTGAAGAAAGTAAAGAGGTAAAAAAGGTGGTAGCAGAAAGAATGTGGTGAAGGTAGATCAATGAACATAGAAAGCCAAATAATCAAATCATAACTCATCCACGATTATCAAGGATCTAAACATTAGAACGGAGGAGATGGACAAGAAGTCAAGAAAAAGTTGATGGAGGTGATGCCTAGGGACGAGGAAGGGTGCAAACGTAAGACGAAGAATGCCAAGCTTCTTCAATCGAGATTTATAATATACATAACACTGAATTGATGAAAAAGTTAAGATATGAACTCGATCCAATCGAAAATACACAAGATCAATGTTTTATTTAACTGGTATACTAGCATGCAATACCCTTCGTGGGCTTCAGCGCAAGGTGCAAGAAAAGAAAAATATTCAACTAGATGAAGCGCTCGATAACTAAAAAATGCATGCGTACAAATATCGACGCGTATATTATAAAACTAAAACTACATTCTTCTCAAGTTTCTACAGCCAATATTTACAAATAATCAGACATTTGGCTAGAAAGTAGGTGTTACAAGTGATCGACACTACAGAGGTGAAGGTCAAGTTATTTTCAGGGAAATTCAATCCTATACTAAACAAATGACCAAAGTATCAAACCCATTCACATGAAGCACATTGCAGTTCAACAGAAGCATGATATCAGCAAAGAATGATCCTACCCATCCTGCAAATAAACCAACAAGAGATATCAGATGTGATATCAGAAAATTTTATGTGCAAAGAAATTGCAGTTTGTTCAACCACGCCAACTCTAGCACATCTCAAACTTTGCAACCATGTCATTATAGCATCACTAATTGGATTATGCATTTCCTTGCGCTTTTCTCTACACTCTCACCAACCAATCAACAAGAAAGTGAAAAACGTTCTTTTAATAGGACTATAACAATTTTAGTATTCAGTTCAAAAGAAGTTGAACGTAAAAGTCTACTCGTGAAACAATCCATGGACTACCTTCCACTAGTTCTAGAGATAAAGTACTGAAACAGCATAGATATAATTTTGTCAAGACCCAGAAAAGCATGGACAAATCATATGATTCAAACAATTGAAGCCGAGTAGATTTTGAACCATTAATATTAGATTAGAGCTAAATGGTGGAAAATCAGTCTCAGAAGGCAAAAAACTAGGATCAAATTGTTGGTTTATGAAACTAAACCGAAGGGGATCGAGAATCGGAAGCAATTTCGTCCAATTATAACTGAAGAAAAGGGACAATTCAGGAAAACAGAAACAGAGAGCGTGTGGGTACCATAATATCCATATGAAGCCAATCCGCACCAAATTTAAGCATCCGTTCGGCCTCCGAAGCTAAATTAGCAAAATCTGAGGATAGCATTGACGGTGCGATTTTCGCAGCAACTCCCATTTCCGTCCGCCTCTTGCTCGCTTAGCCGATCAAAAACTCGAGCGATTCGTCTGCGAGGATTTTGAAGATATAGAATTAATTCTCGAGAATGTAAAAAATGAACCCCCAATGCCAGATGCTTTTTCAACAAATGCGTCGCTTTTATAGATTATATACCAACCCCTGGCGGCTCGATTGTTGAAGATCAACTTTAGTGGGCTCTTTTTAGACCATCTGAAAGTGGCATCCCTCCTTTTCTACACTTTTCTCAAAATTTGTCGCATCTTCACAAGGTTATTCACTTCTTGCATCCTTCCACGACTCGACTGATCAAAATTTTCAGTTTCACAATGATTCTCCAATCAATGTTTTTTCTTATTCTTTTTAAAAATTTTGATTTAAATCTTGTGTTTCGAAATTCTTTGAAGAAAAAGCCTTCTTTGAGTTTCGAGTTTGAAGCCTCCTCCTGTAACACACAAAATTGGCGGTTGGTGGAATTAGGGCGGGCTCGCCGACGTGTCGTAGATGTGGGAAGGGCAACGAATCAGAATCCGCTAATTGTCTTGATTTTGGTTGCAGGGTATCCCAGCCACATGAACTGCATGACTTGCATCGTGGGCTTGCTGGACTCAAATAAATCTGGGTCTTCACAACTAAGAAAACGGGCTTCTCAAAAGCTCATTGGTCTTTTGCGTGGAAAGCCCAATCCAATAGGCATGTGTCTTACGTGGAAAGCCCAGTCCAATGGGCTGGTCTCTTACGTGGAAAGCTCAATCCAATGGGCCGGTCTCTTACGTGGAAAGCTCAGTCCAATGGGCTGGTCTCTTACGTGGAAAGCCCAATACAATGGGCCGGTCTCTTAAGTGGAAAGCCCAAACCAAAGGATAGGTCTCTTACGTGGAAAGCCCAGACCAACGGGCTGGGCTCTTACGTGGAAAGCCCAATCCAACGGGCAGGTGTCTTACGTGGAAAGCCTAATCCAATGGGCAGGTGTCTTACGTGGAAAGCCCAGACCAATGGGCTGGTCTCTTACGTGGAAAGCTCAATCCAATGGGCCGGTCTCTTACGTGGAAAGCTCAGTCCAATGGGCTGGTCTCTTACGTGGAAAGCTCAGTCCAATGGGCTGGTCTCTTACGTGGAAAGCTCAATCCAATGGGCCGGTCTCTTACGTGGAAAGCTCAGTCCAATGGGCTGGTCTCTTACGTGGAAAGCCCAATCCAAATGGCAGGTGTCTTACGTGGGAAGCCCAAATCAACGGGCAGGTCTCTTACGTGGAAAGCCCAATCCAATGTGTAGGTCTCTCACGTGGAAAGGCCAGTCCAATGGGCAGGTCTCTTACGTGGAAAGTCAAATCCAATGGCGTAATCTACAAATAAATAAGGATAATTAACAGGAAAATACTAAAATTTTAGAAATTAAAATACTATATTCAAATACAAAATATATATATATAAAGTTTATGATATCCAATTAAAAAAAAAAAAAAAAAAAAAAAAAAAAGCACTTAACCTAACTCTTTCTTCTTCTTCTTCTTCACGCCGGCTCGTCCCCTGTTTCAGCAGCAGCTGATTGTCTCTGTCCTCCGCAGTCATCTTTCTACCGTACTTACGGCCGCAGCCTCCCTCTCAGCAGTTTGTCCGATTTTCTACTACTTTGTTGTTACTGGTATTCCCTCAATCTCCGTCTATGTCTTTCTTCTCACTCTATAGTCTAGTACGATGAGCTCTAAGTCATATTCATCAGATATCATTTTAGGTTCATTTGAAGTAGGACGGTTTCTACTTATCAAATATGGGTGTGAAAGGTACTTATATTTTTTTATTTTTGTAATTTATTCTGCTGATACCATTTGTTTGCTATTTGTTCTTGTTCATCCGTGCTTTTAAGTAACGAAACTCTTTATTGCCTTGATATCAGCCAAGAAACGGGATCTCAAGCTGAACCATGGGGATGAAGAAGAAGAAACTGGGAGGAATGCACTTCCAAAAACACAGGGGCAAGCCAAAGAGCATATTGAGCAGCTGCAAAGACTCCAAGAAAAGGTATTTTGGTTCTGTATATAAGTAATTCTCTCTATTTCCAGAGAAAACGATTACAATGACAAATTTTTTCTGGTAAGTGGTAACTATAATACTTCCGGGTTAAGGCAAAGATATGGGCTATGATCTTATTTTAGTTCTTGGTCGATTTGTATGTCAATGTTATAGTGTTAGAGTTTTCATGGGTTGGATTGAGAAACTTGTTGGACCCATCGTCATATACTTTTAATGGTATATTTTTCTAGTGTTGTTTGTTTGGTGTACTCACAGTCGTAGCTTCTTAAAGTGAAGTCATTTTGGTGGGTTGAGTTTCCCTTTGAACATTGCACTATTAGTTGGAATGTAAATTTATCCAACTCAAATAAGTATAGTTCAATGATGAACCTAATGTAATCCAACTATGGAATATATTGGCTGATCGGATTAGTTTGGGTTATTTAGATAATTTATTAAAACTATGGTATATGTGGGCTCCTCTTGAAATCATTGGTGTTCATGAAATTTTTCAGTATTACTACACCACACCAGTACTAGAACATTTACTAATTAATTGTTTGACCGTGCTTGTTCTTTTGTATAAAACTTCCCAGAGAGAAAAAGAAAAACCTATTAGACCGATCTCTATGTCTGACAGTTTCGTGGAGGAAACAGTGTAGATAGGCAATTTTTAGTTTGATTCTATTAAGACACAAGTAAGGCTTTGCATCCTTGTTCAAGATATAATGGTGGTAATATAAATGGCATTTCCCCTCGAGTTATGGAGTTCACATTGAGGACTTTTGGTTACTTTTTTGGCACAAATCTAAAAACTTATGGAATTCAGTTTTTCTGCTACAGTATGGTCAAGTTGCCGTGAAAGAAATAGATGAATTTTTAAGGAGAAGGTTTTAGAAGCTCATATCTTTATATGGCTGTACTATTCATTTAGTTTCTAGATGGAGTGTCCAGCCCAAAAATTTGTAATTCTTTTTTTGGTTCGAGCCACATGGAAAGTTCTTATAACTCAATGGGTGATTGGGAGAATGTCTTATTCTCCACTTTCCTACTCATGCCTTAGTTAATGAAAATTTTCCGTATAGTTGTTTTTTTGTGCAATTGCTGTTTATATAATTGAAGAAGAAGCTAATGAATGTTGCAAAGAAAAAAAAAAAAAGAGAATAAGGAGACAATGAGCATGTTAGATCTACTTTTCTTCATCTATGCATTTTCTCCACATTTCGATTGAAGTCGTTTTCTTACAGGATCCCGAGTTTTTTGAGTTTTTGAAAGAGCACGACAAGGAGCTTCTTGAATTTGATGATGAGGATGTGGATGTAAGTTCACTTAAATTATTTGGGCTGCCACTGTCCAATGCTTGTTGTCTCAATTCCTTTGATTTTTGGTGCAGGAGGATGCTGATGATGGTAAGGAAGATGCAGAGTTAAATGAAAATGATAAGAACTACGAACCTGAGGTTTCTGAGGAGGAAGAAGAAAAACCATACAAAAAAGTTATAACTACGGAACTGGTTGATTCTTGGTGTCACTCAATAGAAGAAAATGGAAAATTGGCTGCTCTTCGTTCTCTTATGAAAGCTTTTAGGACTGCATGTCATTATGGTGATGACAACGGAGATGATTCTTCAATAAAATTTAGCACGATGTCGAGTAATGTTTTCAATAAAATTATGTTATTTGTATTAAGTAAAATGGATGGAATTCTTAGAAAGTTTCTAAAGCTTCCCAGCTCTGGTGGAAAGAAAGAGACCATACAAGAGCTGATGACCACAAAACAGTGGAAATCATTCAACCATATCGTGAAGTCATATCTTGGGAATGCCCTTCATATTCTCAACCAAATGACCGACACTGAGATGATATCATTCACATTGCGACGCCTCAAATATTCTTCTGTGTTTTTGGTAGCATTTCCTAGCCTTCAGAGAAAGTTCATAAAGGTATTCCCAACTTAATTCTTTTATGTTTAATTTTCAAGGTCCTTGTGAGGTATATTCTAATTGTGCTACATAGCCCAGTGGAGTTGCTAAGAATCGGTGGAATCATTATCTATTTCATTCACACAATATTGTTTCTTCATTACCAATTTTACAGAGAACATGATTTTATTATCTGAATTTTTCAGGTTGCCCTTCACTTTTGGGGTACTGGGGGTGGTGCTCTTCCTGTGACATCGTTCCTATTTTTGAGAGATTTGTGTATTCGACTTGGATCTGATTGTCTAGATGAATGCTACAAAGGGATGTATAAAGCTTATGTTTTGAACTGCCAATTTGTAAATGCAACTAAGTTACAGCACATTCAATTTCTTGGAAATTGTGTCATCGAACTTTTTCGTATCGATCTTTCGATTGCCTATCAACATGCTTTCATTTTCATCCGTCAATTAGCAATGATCCTTAGAGAGGCATTAAACACAAGAACTAAGGTATATCTCTTAACCATTCTTATTCTTTTGTTTGATATTTATGTCCTCCAGTGGAGGGCTGGAGATATTGTTATTGTGGTCTCTACCTTTAGGATATTAATTGTTGGCAATGCTCTGTTTTCATTTAACGCAAAACTGACAAGATGATGGGGTGAAAAAATTGGACTTAACTTGGTCAGAGGGTTTTATCAGAATATCCTAGAATGGTTGGGTTATAATCAGTTCAGTTTTTGTCTTGAACCACTGGAATGTTTTCTTTTTTGTTCGTTTCTTTTTTCCCCATGTCCATGGAATATATTTTATCACTTCTCTACTTCTAGCTGATAGTATTTCTTGTCTAAATTCATTTCTTTAATTTGATGATTTTTACAGGAAGCCTTCCGAAAGGTTTATGAATGGAAGTACATAAACTGCCTTGAGCTTTGGACTGGTGCTGTGTGTGCTTATGGCTCAGAAATTGATTTTAAGCCCCTTGCATATCCCCTGACTCAGATTATTTCTGGAGTTGCCCGTCTTGTTCCAACTGCTAGATATTTCCCTCTGAGGTTAAGGTGTATTAAGATGCTGAATCGAATAGCTGCTTCTATTGGGACTTTTATACCTGTTTCCATGCTTCTTTTGGACATGCTAGAAATGAAAGAATTAAACAGACCCCCAACAGGAGGTGTTGGCAAAGCAGTTGACTTGCGGACTATATTGAAGGTAATTTTTCAACCCTCAAAATTTTTTTGTTTTGTATTGCAGATTTTATATTTTCTAAGTATTATTTGTTATCTTCCGTTTATATGATTATTCCACTTTCCAGGTAAGCAAGCCCACCCTAAAAACACGAGCTTTTCAGGAGGCATGTGTGTTTTCGGTTATTGAACAGCTTGCCGACCATTTATCTCAGTGGAGTTATTCTGCCTCTTTTTTTGAGTTATCCTTTGCCCCTGTTGTGCGCCTGCGTAGTTTTGCCAAGTCGACCAAAGTTCAGAGGTTTCAAAAAGAAACAAGGCAACTTATTCGTCAGGTATACTTCTTAGGTGTTAATAAATTTCTAGTGCAGATGTTTTCTTTTTCTAAACTAAAACTACTTATAGTATAAGATAATCAGGGACAGTAGTCGTATACAATTTTTTAGGGACGGATGTCTTCTCTTTCTACACTAAAACTACCTATATCCTTAAAAAGTGTCTGTCTTCTACAATTTTTGTGGGATAGGAGTCGTATTTCATTGATTGTGTGAGATTTTACAAAGAGAGGAAAGCCAATACATTAGCAGCCCAGGAAGATTACAAAAAAGGTTTTCAAATTGGCCAAATGAACGTTGAGACTCTAATTGTTTGAGTGATTGAGTGTAACACCTGCACCAAGATAGAGAAACAATAAGAGAACTATCCATAGGCTTCCCAGTGTTGTTAATTTAACTAGAAGGTTAATTTAAGTATTTTGTAAACTGCAAAGTTATTTTACATTGACTTTTCACTTCTTTCTTACATAGGTTGAGGCCAATTCAGAGTTTACAAATGAAAGGCGTAAATCAATTTGCTTTTTACCAAATGATCCTGCCGTATCATCCTTTCTTGAGGTTTGGACTTTTGCTTTTGCCATTTGCATCTCTTTATGCTTCCAGAATGTTTATTTGTGCTCTAGGTTAACCATAGTTGATGTCAGTATTTCCTGAAAATGAACATGTTAATTTCGTAGTGATTGTATAAACCCTCGAGGATGGAATTGATGAATGCATGATGTGGATTGAAGTCTTTTTCTTGACACGATTTTTAGTCTTCAGTCTAATTTTCTACTCCATCTTTCCATTGCTTTTAATTTTTTGGAAGCGTGTATGCCAGTTTCTTTCTGTAGTTCTTTTTAGCATTGGAATAGAACTATGCTCTCCTATTGATATCTTTGTTTTATAAAAATTCTGTAATATATTCGAAAAACATAATTGATAGTATTTGATTTTAGCACACCATTCCTTCTGTTTTAGGATAAAAAGAAGTTGGGGACCAGCCCACTGTCACAGTATGTCTCAACATTACGTCAAAGATCTCGGCAACTGACGGATTCTTTATCGGAATCTAGGTATATATTTCTCTGTATGGTTTAAACACCGTAGTGTAACCTATAGAATTCTGAAGATTTATTCTTATAGATTTAGTCATGTTATTATGTTAATCAATTTATTTATTCTAAACGAACGATTACAGTGTACTCGTGGGTGAACATGGATCTGTATTTGGGAAAAGTGGATCAGACAGTGAAGACGAGGATACTGGGGGAAGAGAAGGGACTTCTGTCTTTAGTTCCACTTGGTTGCCCGGAAGCGATTCCAAGTAAGTTACATGGTCAACATGGAACATTTTGATGCCTCTTCCACCATCTTCTTGCTGGCTTTTTAACACAAAATGAACAATGATTGAACTTTATGATTGTTAGGACGAAGCATCCAGAAGAAAAGAAAAGTAAGAAAAAGAAAAGGAAGATGGAGCAACAAGATAAGGCAGCTCCTAGAGACGAAGATGTGGTGGAGGACTTGGTGCTCAGTTCCGATGAGGATGACGAACCTTTAAATAACAGTTCTGCTGAAAGTGAAGACGATGAGGACGTGAAACCTGTTAGAAAGCAAGCTCAGAAGCTGAAAGCACCAGCACGGGGATCAAAGAAGAAGAACCGTTCGCCTGCAAATAAGGCAAAGAAGAGGAAAACGTCTCGATAAAAATGGATACAATGAGAAGCTACAACATAGCCTTAGCATAAACTCAATGAAAGAAATAGGTAGTTCACCTTTGTTTTTGGTCTTCACAGGTTAGTTCAAGCCGAAGTTAAGCAGTGCAGCTGAATATTGGGAGGAAGAACATGATTCACGGCTCATTATTTATTTATTTATGTATGCTTTTCTTTTTCCTTTTGGACAGGCATATTGTATATTTTAGAGTGAGTGATGACCAAGATTTATTTAATGTTGGGCAATGCCTAGAATTTTTGATCCATAAATGAATGGTTTTTTCAGGTTGAGATATGTACCAATGTTCTAGCCACTAATTGAAAATGCAATTTGGTTACTTAAACAGAAAGGCCCAATAATGGGTTGATGAGAGTGTTTGTAAGCTTGTAACCACCGTTGAATCATGATGACCATACACAAGACATAGCTTTGTTTCAACTCCAAGATTTCTCTTATCCCTTTAAGCCAACCACAGTTCGCTTTGAGGCAAGTCCACAAAATATACACAATCATAGCATTTTTTTAACTTTTGAAGGGCAGAAAAGAAAGGGATCCTTTAAAATGGTGTGAATAAATGTGTATATAAAGAGGAGAAGGCATCAAAAACAGAGCAGGAGCAGCTAAGAAGATAGAGATGGAGGGATTAGGGAGAGGCTTGTTTGTTGTTATAGCTGCTGCAGCTTCAATGCTGGAAATGGGTTTGGCCGATCAAAGACATGTGGTTGGGGGAACCCAAGGTTGGCAACAATCCATTGATTTCGACTCGTGGGCAGAAGCTCAGACCTTCAAAGTTGGCGACCAACTCGGTACATATACATATCTCTCTTCATCATCTTTTCAATTCCAAACCATATTTCATTGCATATTTCTCTTCATATGTGTAACAAAATTTGGTCAGTTTTCAACTACGCTTCGGGGCTGCACAGCGTGGTAGAGCTTCCGGACGAGAGTGCGTATGAGAACTGCGATATTGGGAGCGCCATCGAGTCGAAGAGCAGCGGGAAGGATGGCATCAAGTTGACGAAGGCGGGAACACGATACTTCGCGTGCGGCACCATGGGGCATTGCAGCCAAGGCATGAAGGTCAAGATCAAAATAGCCACTGGCACAGCTTCCTCTACTCCATCTCATCCTTCTTCTTCTGCCTCTTCTTCTTTTTCTTCACATTATTCTCTTCTGGGTTGCTTCCTCATCATGGCTTTTTACGCCTTGAGATTCATGTGAAATAGTTATTATGATCAAATCCCCTTAACCAGTTCATTCTTTTAAACCAGTTCGTTCTTTTAAACCAGTTTTTGGGTTTTGTTGTGGGGTTGTTTGTAACCCTTGTTCTGTTTTCATTATTTTCCTTTTTTGATTGCTAAGATATTATTTGGCATATTTACGTGGATTATTAAATAAATGAGGACAAGTTTTTTTGGGTCCTGGACATGTATTATGTCACCACTCTAATACCAGATGTAACAGCTCGAGACCATCCTTCTAAAATCGTGAGGCACTCCATAATTGTAAAATATGTTTGTTATAGAAAGGTTTCTACATCATATTTCCGACCAACTTAAATTTGAAACTTATATATTGACCGCAACTATATATTTCAACGACAGAAGAAGAAAAAAAAATCAAAATTGACTATCCAGTTGTTTATTGTAAAATTTAATAAATAGAACACAAAATTTGGTGAAAAAAAGAAGAAGAAACTAACGGTGGAATGCAGCAGAAGCAGGTGTAATTTGCTTGTCATCTGAGAAAATGGCAAGCAAATTCAGGGCACTTAGTTCCCTTTGTGGTTGCTTTTGATTCTGGTTAGATGAGGAAATGCAGTCAGGATGTTATATGGCCTTAAATCCTGCCTCGTCAATATCCCAATTACTGGCGGAACCTGCACAATCAAAACAACCCTTTAATTAACCCTAATTCATTCAACACAGAGCTCTGTTTCAGGCCTGCAATGGATCCGTGTACAAAGGAAGAAGAAGAAGAAGAAGAACCAGAGCTTACCCCAGCTGCTTCATATTTGGGCACAATCAGCAAATGCCGAAGCCCCACTTGCCGGAACAGAACCAGAGCTTTGGCCACCGACATGCTTTCAATCACTGTATACGGCGTTGTGTTCGTCAGAGGATGAAGATCAACGTACATTTCCATCTCCTCCTTCGTCACTGCAAGTTCCTCAATCTTCCCTTCCCTCTCCGCCAATTCAACCCATGTAAATTTCTCCCTCACTTCCCATTCCTCCGTCCTCCTCCTCTCTCTCAAGAACCATTTCTTCTTCAGCAACTGCAGCAAATGCTTTCTCAATACCACTCCGTGCAGCTCCGTCGCGCCCACCGCCATCCCCACTGGCGGCACCACCGCTTCCGCGTCCACTACAGGGAATCCATTGTGCGTCGTGTTCTTAAGAACCTCCACAATCCGAGACACTTTCTCCAATCCCCGCAGCGTTACCACCGCCGGTTTTGCGTCGGCGAGATCGCCGACGGTGATGTTCCTCATCCACGTCTCCGGATTTGCGTCCAGGAACGGAAGCCCCTTCAAGTGCAGAATAATCTCATAAATACTAGGGTTAAAACTGTCCCCGACGGTTTTCGATATCAGAAGGACAATCATCGTAATCGGAAGCAGGAGGAGATTATTCGTGAGCTCGAGGAATATAACACAGAGCGAAACCGTCATCCTCATCGAGCCGGACATTAACGAGGCAGCTCCGAGAACAGCCAAGAGTCCTTGATCGAGATTCGTGTAGGGTTTCATGAGAAGGCCGATGAGTCGGCCATAGCCAGATCCCATCAAGATGATCGGAAGGAAGAGACCGGAGGGGACGGCAATGCCAAAGGTGATTAACCCTAAAACGCAGTAGAGAAGGAAGAAGATTACAAGGGAAAGGGGCTGGAACTCGGCCGGAGTGTTGATGGAGAAGATGTTTCGAACGGCGTCGTCGTTGGTGGTAAGGAGAAGGGTAGCGAGGTCGTTGTAATGGCCTTTTGGACAGTTAAATTGCTTGAAGTTGCCGGAGCGGCCATTGGTGGGGCAAACGGAATCTGGAAGAGAAGGGTTGCAGGGAGTGCATTGGACAAGGTAAGGGAGACTGTACTGGCAAATTGAAGTGAAGAGCGAAACTCCTAAGCTTAGTAACAGCTTCTGCATTTTTCCCTTCCTGAAAATACCATTTGAATTCAGTGAGATCCATTGATGAGGAAGAAGAAGAAAATTGAAAGCAAGATTGCTTACTGGTTTATGAGGTTGTATACTCTCAGAACTTTGTGCAAAAGATGGTTGTAAAGACTCCCAAGGAACCCACCAAGAAGGCCAATGATAGCAACTGGTATGATGTCCATAATACGGTAACTCACAGAAACGCCACTGACATCAAACATTATAAGCCCTCCTTCACCAAACAGCCCACATTCACCAGCCTTGCATACTTCAATGAATGTTCTTAGCACCACCACAACAATGGCTGTGCTAAAAAATGTCCTCCACAGCAAGGCACTCCTCCACCAAGTAGCCACCTCTTCTAGAGCAAATAGAACACCCCCAACTGGAGCTCGGAAAGCTGCACAAACCCCCGAAGACGCCCCGCAAGTGATGAGATCTCGACGATCCCGATCGTTGTTGAAATAGCGTAGCCATGTCCATTTCACTCTATAGTTATCTGTCCCGCCTTGCCCAAGTAAGGAGGCAATGCAGCTGCCAATGTGTACTAGAGGCCCTTCTTTCCCAAGATCTAGCCCTGCTGCCACTGCCCCAATGCTCCCAATTATCTACAATGAGCTACAGATCAGTCTCATTTACAGAATCTGTTTTGAATCTTAAGGCTATCCACGACATATACGCACCTTAACGATCAGCGTTGTGGCGCCAAACATATTAGGAGTATCTATGCCATTGAGATAGGCTTTGATTTCTGGTATGCCAGGCCCAGCTGCAGTGGGAGCAAACCATACACAGAGAACAGCAGCAACCAAAGTGAGAAGGAAATTGGCAGTGGTAAAGTAGGCAAACCCCATCAAGTATCTGAGTCCAAATCAATACAAAACCATAAATTTTGAGTTCATGAAGTTCCTCATTTTCGAACAAAACCAGGTCCGATTGGGGGGATGTACTCAATACTAACCTTTCTTCTTTTATGTATTCAACCACTTTCAAAAGCTTGTAACCAGCAATGTTTTCAATGGCGAGATTGATGAGAGTAGCAATGATTCCTGTAAGAAGTCCAACAAGACAAGCCAATGTCCATTTCGAGAATATGTACTGCAACACTTGAACTCTGGATCTGCTTCTCCAATCATGTTTAAACAGATCGTTCTCATTGATCCTGAATTCAAACCAAATCCAATTCAGAAAATATGAGAATTCAATCCAAAAAGAAAACAAAAAACAGGGGATGTTCTGTTTGTGTTGTGTTGTGTTATATTACTCGTAATCCAAGCTTTCAATCAGAGAAACTTTGGTTCCAACAATGGCGAGAGGACTGGAAGAGAGAGTTCTGCTTCTCTTGAGAAGAGGTTGGTTTAAAGGATTGCTTTCCGGGTCTCTGTCTTCTTCTTGAGGCTCTGCTTCCATGGCGGTTGTGAGCGTTGATTCTGTGACAGAGCTTGAATTTTCCTCCATTGAAATGGACACACAGAGAGAGGAGAAGCTTTGGGGTGGGTGGTTTGTGGATTGGAACACAGCGCAGAGCTTCTCCCCTTTTCTTGGACTTTTAATGGACCAAATTTATCTCAATCATGCATCTGTCTTGTCGCATTCTCGCCTGTGGGCATTGGAACGAACCCTTGTTTCTTTTTTTTTACTATTTTTTCTTCTTTATTTCATTTCATGTTTCTGCCTTCTTCTTGAGCTTTCAACGGCCCAACTTGGCACTCATTCCATCATTTTGATGATTACTCGATTACATTAATAAATTTATATAATTAAATAATTTAATAATTAAATAATTTAATAATTAAATAATTTAATAAATAAATAAAGCTCGTCTCCCACACACACATTGTGATTATCCGCTTACTTGTAAAGGGACACGTTCCCTCCCATTTTAAATATTTAATTCTTATTCATAGAATAGAAAGTGCTTTTAATAAAAATATCAAAACCCATTTTGTAAATTTATTAAAAAAAAAATTATATAATATTGAAAATATGAGATGGAAATAAAATAAGATATTCTTTTATAATATGAAAATTCCAAGTATAGTTTTTTCGGTTGAAAATTATACTACATGTATTCAACGAGATCTATGCGTCCTAACATGCATGATCACATGTGCCATGTGCTGTCATGTGCTATACTACGAGTATAAGTAATACTTTAAAAAATATACAATATTAAAAAAAATATATATATATTATAAATATAACAAAATTTATTTCATCCTATTATCTCTCATTTTTGCAAATATTATTTCTGATGAGGAGCAAGCTGGACCCATGAGTTGGAGATGAGCATAAATTGGTAATGATTGGAACACGTGGTGCGATCTACACCGATGGATTAAGAAGAATGGACGGTGGATCATAAATGGATATTCGGTGGTTACGTGCAAGGTAGCCTATTTAAGTTTTACCATATGTGATTTCAATAATTTCGGCCAACAGCATTATAGCTTTATTTATATATTCTTATAGCTTCATTTACGTGTCCACCTATCTATGTAGACCAACGTGGAGCTCATGGGTAGTTTTTTAAAGCTAAAATCAATTTATATCTTTAAATTTTTATTTAATAAAAATCCTTAGTTAATAATTATATTAATTCCGAATTTCTCCTTTTTTAAAAAGTGGGTAAATGTGTAATTATATTTAAATTAATTAATTATTAGTTTATGAATATAATTGATCATGGAATGTTGAAATAAGTACTTTTTTATTATTTTTTATTATCGTTGTTTTAAAGATATCATAATATTTAAATGAGAAATATGATGGTGAGCCCTCGAAATATATTATAAAGTAATAAAAACAGAAAACAAACGAAGGAAAAGTACTTTTTTTATATATATATTTTTTTTCCAGGAAAAAAACATTTTCACGCACAAAAAAATATAATAAAAGTAGGAAATGAATGGGAGGACACGTCAGATCCACGTAGGATGAGATGTCATTAAAAAATGTGCGCATGGGTTGTGTGAACTGAGTCCCCATGAAAGGTCAGAAATCGAGCCCTTTTTTGTATTTTTAAATTCCAACAAATAACCACGGATTGCACGAGGAAGAAGAAAAAGAGACAAACTGTGTGGTGACTGGTGAGACACGTAGCTGCGTTGAAAGCAAAACGGTGCGTTCTCGTGACGCCCCTTCCTTCACCCACTCCAATTTCACTTATTTTATTATTATTTTCTTGGTCTCAGAATGACGATTTAATGATATTTCACTGTAAGTACACGAAAATTCATTGCTGTGTTTGAATAAGTTATAATAATGTTCATCACATCATTTTATATAACAAATTATTTTTGAAAAATATATGTGGACCATAGTTTTAAGTCTATATTTTAGCCAATAAGACCTTTGAAATTTGTTTGAATTCTATTTTGTGACTCGAAATACGTGTACATGATTCGTAATATGTGATGGAAATAATCCAAGGTGATAATTATCCAAAAGATTTTAAATATTTATTTTATATTTATAAAAAATGGATATTTTTATAATTGTGATGGATTAAATATAAAAATTATTGTTGAATTAAGTTCCCTCGAAAAAGTAAAATTTAAAAATAACTTTTATTTAGTTAATGATAAATTTTTTTTTATTTGAGACAAACCTAGTTAAATTTTCTCTTATTTGTATACTTGTTATATGAGTATAGAACTAGTGTTTTTTTTGTCCTCTTAAAAGACTGAATTAGGGCTCTCAAGGTCTCCTTGGACCACGAGCAAGTGAAACACAGCCGGTGCTCATCGTTAGCTGGCCTTAGCCACATTAGCTTAAATCGAAGTGAGCATGGAGCTTTAAAACCCAGTTAGGACCCGGACTTTGCTTAATCCCAATAAATTTTTAAAAATTTTTAAAATTTGAATTTATTCCTAATATATTGATTTTAAGATTAGATTATTAGTTCAACTCCTAAAATTTTAGATCCTACATTTAAAAAAAAAAAAAAAAAAAAAAAAAAAAAAAAAAAAAAAAAAAAAAAAAA
>NW_019272028.1:376466-378380 GCF_002738345.1 Cucurbita maxima
AAAAAAAAAAAAAAAAAAAAAAAAAAAAAAAAAAAAAACTGGTTTAATATGCAATTATTTTTGTTTTCCAGTTAACCCGACTTACGAGTTACGATGGATGAAAATCAGGTCTGACCAAGTTGAGACGAAATTTTGAAACCATTCAATATATATATTCAATCAGGCCCGCGAGCCACGGTGCTAAAAACGAAAATGGCGGGAAAAGAGGAATTTCAGTCCAAGCAGAGCTCAACGCGCTCGTCTTCTCTATCCAAAGCGCAAATCGGTGAATCCCAACAGGAGGAGGCATGCTGGAGAAAACAAGTGGACCAGAATCTGAAGAGACTCCAATCGCTCCTCTTCGGCGTCGATTTGGCCCTCGAAAAAGGCGATTACTCTGCGGCTCAACTTCTTGGTCTCCGTCTTCTTGGATTTCTCGACTCTCAGACTCGTACCGATGTTGATCATGCTTTTATCCAGCCCATTAGGCGCGAAGTCGTTGAGAAAATTAATGTCGCTCGCCGATCCCTCATGCCGGAATCCGATCGGTATGAATGTTAAAAGCACGTACATTATCTCTTCCCCCCTCTAGTGGAAGGAATGCAATTGAGCGCTAGGAAATGAATATGAACTATTGCTTTATTTGAGTTGAAGCTCACTTGCCCTAATAACTTAATTATTCAGAAAACTATATCAGTGGACTGTAACTGGTCCATACTTTCGATAACTTCGAATCTTTGCTGGAATTGACACAGCTCAGTCGCCAGTTTAGAAGATAAAATCATAGTTTTAAATTGGAGCAGAGAAGCACTCATAGAGAGGAAAAATATATATGAATTTCCGATCCTTTGTTCAGGCCGCGTGGGCAATGATAGGAAATACAGCATTTAAGGTTTGAATGGAGCTGTTGAAGGTATCATAACCATGGACTGCTGATAAAATTGGCTGAGTGACTGACATTTTTAAATTTTTATGTAGCGAACGATAAACATCCACAATTCCAAGTGCATAAATTACAAGGGCTTTTTCCATTTTGATATCAACAATGTGGGGATAATATACACAATGAGTTAGTTGGCTATTAATTAGTAGATAACAGCATTTTTCAGTTACTGTAAGATATCTCATCAAATATACTGATATTTTGATATTTGGAGACGTGAACGTTTCAGGCTGAGTACTACCCCGTACTAATTCCAATTTGGCTATTGCGTCGTTTATATGTTGCTTTCAGACAAGTATTTGAACAAGCAAAGAAAGCTCCGGGATGCATTTTTAGCATGAGCAAAGAAATGGATTTCAGCAAGATTAAGCAGTCGAAGTACTTTCAGGCCCTTCAGGGATCAAATAGAACAGTTGTAAATGAATTGGTAACTGACATTCATCGAAAAACTTTATTAATTTATTTTTCTTGGACTATTGAAAATTTTGTTATCTGATTATTCACATCAGAGTGTATTGAGTGCTCATCATACTATGTCTTCTCAGGATTCGCTGGAGAGGGTGGATAAGTTGAGTACCAAGGCACCAAAAATCACTGCAGAAGCAAAGGGTACATCCTTGTATAGAAAAGATCAAAGCAGAACAAGTCCTAGTCTGTACAGAAGTTCTTTGAATGCAAGTAATGCCCTTGATGACTGTATTATTGTAGAAAAGAATCCTTCACTATATGATCATACAAAAGACCAAGGTACATCTTTAATGAAACTTGAAGAGGAAGGGCGGACTTATGGAAGTATGGTTGCTACAAGACGTGCTCGGATGGAAATAAGTAGTCCTAAGGTAGACAATGCCAACTCACCATTGAGTACCGATGAAGCTAATGCTGATTCTTCTGGCAATGCATTTGTCACTGCAAGAACAAAACTGGTATATCTTTTTATCCGCAGTTAATGCCGGTGCATAGTTTTTATAAAAAAAAAAAAAAAAAAAAAA
>NW_019272028.1:378671-436854 GCF_002738345.1 Cucurbita maxima
AAAAAAAAAAAAAAAAAAACTACTTCAGAATCAGAGAACGTTTTAAGAAGACTTGAGCCAGCCAATATCCAGACTGTAAAGTATCTTACCACTAAAAATTTCTCGATTTAAAGACTCGTTTGTATAGTAGCTAAGTGATTCTTGCATTTTTTACCTGGCCTGAGCTAAGGGACTTTTGCGTTCTTCCCTTAGCTCTTTTCATTTGTTTATTAATTTACCAATAATTTTTGAAGGCATTGTTTGTTCTTCACTGCTAGGAAATGGATGCAAGGCAAAGACGAGGACTTGCAGGATCACCAAATACTTCTGTCTCCCCTCAGAGTGATAATAATGTTTCCCATAAAGGGTATGGAATGCGATCCTATGGCTCTTCACGCCGTGGAGTGCGTGGGAATTTTGTCCCTCCTATTAGGTCTAATGGGGGGAATGCTGGGAACATGGTAAATTCACGTGTTGGTGGAAAAGGTGAAGATGCTCTGGATGACTCACCAAAGAGATGGTAAATAGTTTGGGCACAAGATCTAAATTCACTGACGAGAGTTCTCAACTTCGTTTAATATCTTGTTACTTCTCCAAACCATCTCTAAGTACTCGTCACCATGCTTTAGCAGTATCTAGACAAACTAACGGGTTCAAATGGTGTATTTCTGTTTAGCCTTTGGGGTCTGTTACTGTTCCATGTACTATGCCCTAAGGCCTGCCAATTGTTGCTATGCTTCATCCGGTTCTGCTTTTGGTAGTTGGCTTGTCTTCTTGGAATTGTTAATTCTTCTACACGATATAAGATAGTTACTATAACTTTTGTTATTGAACTTTCCAACGGTTGACAAAATGCATTCATGAAATTCTCTAGATGTGACTGAAGAATTATAAGTTGCTTCCTGTGACTATTCAGATTCTGACACGCTTCATGTTGTATTCTAGTTTGGATATGTTGTGCGGACCTGATGGTGAACTTCCTGAAAAATTAAGGAATTTGGAGCCTCGACTTATAGAACATATTAGCAATGAGATTATGGACAGGGATCCTAATGTTCGGTGGGACGACATAGGTAAAACAAGGTGTTTCATTCTTTCATTGTTCAATACAGTTATGTTGGTTACAGAATTGTGCTGATTTGAACTCATTGCACGACAATATATAGCTGGTCTAGAACATGCAAAAAAGTGTGTAACTGAAATGGTAATATGGCCTTTATTACGTCCCGACATTTTCAAAGGTTGTCGTTCTCCTGGAAGAGGTCTCCTTCTTTTTGGTCCACCGGTAAGTTTATATCTCCATGAATATTCTATACGGAAATTCTGGTTTATAATGTACAATTTTCTTTCAGGGAACAGGCAAAACAATGATCGGAAAAGCAATTGCTGGAGAGGCAAAAGCAACTTTCTTTTATATATCTGCCAGCTCATTAACAAGCAAGTGGGTGAGTGCTAATGTGATTAGCATTATTTATATAAGAGTTATGAATATTCTGACTCGCGAGAAAATATTGATTGATCTTAATGTTTCAAAGATGGTTTTTAGTTAGCTTGTTGAAGCAATCATTAGATTTTAATTGAAACTAGGCTTCTCTTTGCCATTTCTGAACCATTCCTTTTAGGAATATTGAATTTTTTACAACTTTATCGTCTTACTACTTTTTCATAGATTGATGTAAAAAAATTAGTAATGATAATACTTCCCAATAGTTTATAGGTTGTTTGAGAATTGGTCTGAAATTAATTTCTGCTTCTATAAGAACTATATTGGATAGTTGCAAAGATTAAGGTTATTGTGCATTTAAAACTACTATTTAGAGTCTATTAATGAAAACGAACTTTTGAAAACAATTCCCCAAGATCTATTTTACTGAGTTTTTGCTCTAAAAAAATAGAGAACTATTTTGCAAAGCAACTTCCAAACAGCCGGTTAGTTTGCTTGAAAATATGTGAAATGCGTGTCAAATAGTAACTTTTTAATTGTAGATTGGCGAGGGTGAAAAGCTAGTGAGGGCCCTCTTTGGTGTTGCCAGTTGTCGTCAGCCGGCTGTCATCTTTGTTGATGAAATTGATTCGCTTCTGTCTCAGGTAGACTTCTTATAATCGTATACATGCTTGAATTTCTTCTCAGTTCGGATAACAATGCTGATTATTGAGTAAGTTGGTTAAGCAAAAGACTAGGTATGCTTGTGAAATTTTATTCCATTTGTAGCGAAAATCTGAAGGTGAACATGAATCAAGTAGACGACTCAAAACACAGTTCCTTATTGAAATGGAGGGCTTTGATAATGGCAGCGAGCAAATTCTTCTTATAGGTAATGTTTCTTCATTTTTTAAAAATTGCTTATGGTTCCATGTAAATAATTTTCCCATCGTTATTCGTCTCGTGAAAGAAAGTAGTTAGTATTATGACTAGATCAATAATGGTTTACAATATGAAGATACTTTATACTTCCTACTCTTCAGATTCCCTAGGAAGTAGATTCAAGATTGAAAATGCTCGCATTAATTTCCTTTTGATTTAATTCTGGAAATGCCAAAAACAATGTACAATGAGCATGTCCGTGTACAAATATAGGTAACGATTAGTGCAATTTCCGAAACTATCAAAAGAGATGTTCTGAATCTTTTTTTTTTTTTTTTACATTTTTTATTACAAGCCTGAAAGTTGACACGATTTCTCTTCAATTTTTACCTTGTGGTACAATGTTCATCTTCAAATCCTTCTAGCTTGATAATGTCCTTATCACACAATTTGAAAGCAATTGTGCACATATTTAAAGATATTCAACTTATCCAGGAGCGACTAATCGACCACAAGAACTTGATGAAGCTGCAAGGAGACGACTGACCAAAAGACTTTACATTCCCCTCCCTTCTTCAGGTACAAGTCATGATTTTAGCCATGGTAACTAAATGCCTGATGCTCTTAGCTCATGGCTAACTTGTTATATTGGCAATATAGAAGCAAGAGCATGGATTGTGCGTAATCTCCTGGAGAAGGATGGGTTGTTCAAGCTTTCTAAAGAGGAAATTGATACGATATGTACTTTATCTGAAGGTAGTAGCAACCTCGCAAAGCTTAGAACTAAATTATTGCCTTCACTATGTTACATAGGACTGAATGCAAAATAACCGCCTTTGATTTTCTCCATGATATCTTGCTGGAAAATTTGCATTATCAGGATATTCGGGTTCAGACATGAAAAACCTTGTGAAAGACGCTTCAATGGGTCCTTTAAGGGAGGCTCTGAAACAAGGCACAGAAATTACATTGCTTAAAAAGGAGGATATGCGGCCTGTAACCCTTAAGGTGGGATTTTAATAGTTCAAGTATAGTTATGTTTACTTTCTCAGATTTATTATCCTTTGCTTCTTTCTGGCTTCTTTTTGTAGGACTTTGAGAACGCAATGCAAGAGGTCAGGCCCTCTGTTTCTTTAAGCGAACTTGGCACATATGATGAATGGAACAAGCAATTTGGGAGCTTATCACTTTGAAGTTTTTTACTTAACAATGACATAGAAGGTAAGCTGGTGGGCTGAGCGTGGACTAAATGACAAGCGGGGTTTTAAGCAATTGTCACTGTCTTCCATTTTGAGATCTGAAAGAATGCCTTAAACCTCATGTGTGCAACATTTAGATATTTATTTCGTTTATGTGGAATTTTCAGGTATAAAGCAAGCGGGATTTAAAGCAACATTTAGATTTTTTTTTTTTCTTGTAATTCTTCTCAATGTTGAACTAACACGTTAGACTATGTTCACCAAGCCTCTCTTTTTATCTATATATATCCCCAACAACGGTGTTCCTATGCAAGCGTGTAGAAAGATTAAAGCTGTCCTGTCTTGCGGCTGGGCCCTTATGCTACTAACTACGAAGGTATTCACCTGTGTTTTCTTTTGTAGGTTTGGTTTCGAGTTTGAGTTGTACGGTAATGAAGTTATCTTGGATCCTCCTAAGATCTATTGTGGCAAGTTGATTTCTTCATTTTCATTTTCTGTGAGAAAGAAATCGAGTTTTCAATTGATTCCTTCACTATTTTGTGGAACATTTGACTTGATGGGAAAGATGTTGAAAAAAATTCCTACCGCGGAGGAGGCTTGAGATATTATGTACTTAAACACCTTTGTAGTTCATACCTCTAACCTTTTCTGTAGTTATTCTTTTTTATTCATTCCAATAGTGGGATTGCTATTTTGTTAACTTGTAATCACTTTTATGGATATTCTGTAAGAATTATGCCTAAGGACCTATTTTCAAGATTATCTTTCACAAAGGTTAATATTCACGAGATTTACATATAACTCCATCCATACATTTGTCATCTTGTATACTGTCTATTAGTTATGTGACTTTATCAGGGGGTTGTTATCTGTGGTCTCGTTAGAGGTCTCCAGAGGAAGCTCCAGGAACACTGCCCCCACTGCCTGCCTGCCGATAACAGATAAGCGACAACCATTTCATCATCAAAATACCCAATTCATCCACTGTTTTGATTGGACAGATCGTAATCAAACAAAATGAGCAACAGAAGCAGAGCACAACCATCTGATGAAGCTGAAGAAATAGGAATCCAACAGTTGGCAAAATGGAACTGAAATGCCATCGAATGCCTCGTTGGATGGATGCTGTTCGAATAACCCATAAGAGACGAAGTAGGAACAAGGTCATCAAAAGTAGGTTTCATGCACAAAAATTTCTTGAAACTTCTGTGTTCAAAGTCCAAGAGTATGTTTTTGTTATGACTAAAAATAGTATGGGTTGAAGTGTAAATATTTCATGATACTTGTGTAAGGTCATGTTGGAAATTCTAAACAGATTTACAAGCACACTTGAAGTATATTCTTCATCAATGTAAGCACATTCCATTTTCTTATTCGCATTTCAAATGGAAAATCAAAATCCAAGCAGAGTGGAGTTTGGCTAAAGGAAAAGTTTATGCTGCACAGCATTTTATTTTTTAGACGAAATGGGCAGATAGAGTTTTTTGAGTTTTGGGGTATATCCTTCACCTCTTCTATATATTCGAACGACCAACTCGAACTTGAACTCGATGCCAAGACGTGTTCAGTATACCTCTTAAGTTCCATACGTCTTCCACTTTTTCCGGTTGCACGTTAGCTGCTGAATCAACCTGCACAAGTTAGGAACTCAAATCAGCTCAAAAGCTTTGAATCTACTTCAGCAGTCTTCACAATCTAGTCACATATTTCCATGGATCAACATAAATAGAACTTACAGCTTTCGCAACAATTTCGGTGTTTTGCCGAACATCAACCGTGACCTCGAAGAACACCCATGCCCATTTGTGGCTGCTCGGACTATCAGCGACATAAGGGGCACCAATCTTCTGATATCTGGTGGCTTCAACAAAAGTTTTGCCCCCATCAACGGATACATCTACTCTCTCTATTCCACGTCCACCTCCGGACACTGCATAGCCACTAACTGTGACCTGACATACATTAGAAGATCACATCCATATTTGCTTGTTTGAGTAGGTATCCCAACACCATTATACCAGCAGCGGACAAAATAAGAGAAGAAACAAATGCGGATGATTATAAATATGCAGGTAGAACAGTATCTCCACAAACTTACAAATTAACCTGGAAGAAGAAATGCAGATGATTGGAGGCTCTTAGATCTATTATATGTATCTTCTGCATAGATCATCATCTATATTTTATATTCCATTAAACATTCAACTTACGTAAATGAACTAACCTTTCCGGGCTTTATATGATCTACATCCTCCAAAGAACATATGACACACTGCAATTCACCAAGTTCAACAGCATGAATTGAGACACAAAAATGGAGGAAACTAAGAACAGCCAAGAACAGGTACAATAGCAACACAAAAATGGAGGAAAAAGAGCACAAAAACCTGAACAGGAAAATCCATTTGAGGCCTCCTTGTCGACCAATCAATGTTATCCCAATTTATGGAAGGAGGAAACATTTTGTAGTCTTTTTGCATAAAGAAACCCTGCAAGTCCAAGGAAGGTAGTTTTCATGAAAAAGAGAGAAAAAAAAAAAAATCATATTTTTATATTTTGTACCTGGCATTCCTCTGCAATTATGCTTATAGAATCAAGCCATTTAACAGAGCGAGCACCAATAACACCTGGGACAACCACACGCAATGGATACCCATGATCCCTGTTAAGAGGCTTTTGTGAAAAAAGTAGAGAATATTAAGTATAGCAGAGTAGCATAATAAGCACCGTAACATCATAACATTAAGAAGTTAAACTCCTTCCGCCCCTTCAAACAATATTATAATAACAATGCAGTGATTACTCAACATTAGAAGGAATATAGGCATCAAAAAAGGGAGAAACCCAGCATAAAGGCCTTAGGGACTGAGGCCCTTTCTTTTTTACCCTTAGTTTTGGGCTTAGGGATCCTAAGGGTAAAAGAGAAAGGGCCTCAAATCTAGATTGATGTGATGCACAAGTTATTGCAAGGATTGTGTAAAGCACTCAATGGAAGCTGTAAAATGTAAAGTTCATTCATTGTTATGTAATCATATATTCAGACTTTAGCAGGACACGTGAGAAGTTTTGTAACAATCCAAACATTCCGCTAGCAGATATTGTCTTCTTTGAGCTTTCCCTTCCGAACTTCCCTTCAAGGTTTTAAAACGCATCTGCCAGGAAGAGGTTTCCACACCCTTGTAAAGAATGCTTCGTTCTCCTCTCCAACCGGTGTGGGATCTCACAATCCACCACCATTCAAGGTCTAGCAACCTCACTGGCACACCACTTGGTGTCCACCCCACTTCGGGGTTCAGCCTCCTCGTTGGCACATCACCTGGTGTCTGGCTCTAATACCATTTGTAACAGCCCAAACCCACCGTTAGCAGATATTGTCCTCATTGGGCTTTCCCTTCCGCCCCTCAAGGTTTTAAAACGGGTCTGCTAGGAAGAAGTTTCCACACCCTTGTAAAGAATTTTTTGTTCTCCTCTCCAACCAACGTGGGATCTCACAAGTTTAATATGGCAAGTATTCCAGTATGTAAAAACGTACTTTTAACTTCTTTAATACAACATTACTTACTTCTCCATTCATTTCGTAAGCAAGCAAAACATCTGCTTCAGGATTTGAAGCTTGGTCTAGTGGAATTGATGCCTTGTATGGACCTCCATTTTCTTCCTGTAGTTAACCACAGAAACCAAAATCATTCCTTTATATCTACACAAAATTCCTTCGAACTTTAGGAAAGTCAAGAAAAAGATACTCTTGTTCCACAAATTGTTTGGAAATGAGCACCTAAATGGGACAACGTTGTACCTTGCACCTATCAATGCTCACAAACTCAACATGTTTTCCACCTTTTTGTGTACTGTAGCTGAACTTAGGTATACCAACAAGTTCAAGAACATCGGCCAATTTGGCACCACCCCAGACAGCTGTAAGGTTCGAAACACATTTTCAAAAGATGAATTCTATCAGCTGAAACATCTAAAACACTAGCCATGCATGTCACATACCATTTCCTAGAGCAGAAACATCCCAGCCAACTCCCTTCACTGTTCTGGTTTTGCTCATGGCTGTTCTTCGGTTACCAGCACACTGTCCATGCAAGCCAAATAGTGTCAAATTCTCTAATCCACCACATAATGGAAACTACTATTAAACCTGTAGATTTGGAGTCAGATATTTCAATACCAGGCAAAGAAGAAATGCTAACAACTTATGCCAACTATGAGAATACCTGTAAAGTGGCAGTGACATTATACTTCGGAAGCATCCTGTCACATTATTGAACGCATATTAATACAAAAACTTTCTCTACGCTGGTATCTTCATAAAGAAAAGGAAAGCTCATTTTGTAACCACCCAAACCCCATTGCTAGCCGCGTTTTAAATCTGTGAGGCTGATAGCGACATGTAACGGGCCAAAATGGACGATATCTATTAACGGTGGCTTGGACAGTTACACGTTTAGATCCAAAATACCATGGCTCACCTGATATCTTTCATAAACAGTTCCTTTGGGTTTTCTATTAGGCCATTTAAAGAGACAGAATATCTACAATGTAAAAGAAAAGGTATTAGTAATTGAAAGGAAGGAGATAAGAACATTTACAATAAAAAGGAGAAAGAAGAAAACCTTTCAATATTATCCACTAATGGAATAGGACCATGATTTCTCTTGTAAAAGAAATCTACAGGGGTCACATAAGATGAAATCAGGACTGAACGCGGTGGCTCTGCATTGAAGGGCTCCTGTGCCAAACATAACATGGGGGAAAAGATTAGCATAATTCATTACACATGGAGAGACAATATAGCCTTCTTAGGAATCATGACTCTCCACAATGGTATGATATTGTCCATTTTGAGCATAAACTCTCATGACTTAGCTTTTGGTTTCCTTAAGAGGCCTCATACAAATGAAGATGTATTCCTTACTTATAATCTCATGATCATCGTCTTAACTAGCCAATGTGGGACTGCCCACCAACCATCCTCAACAAGCACACCCTCCCACTCAGTTTGAATCATACCATATACTCTCATTTCAGCACCGATGGCGAATACACCCCTCCAAATAATTACTTTTTGGTACCATAATTCTTATAATTGAAAGTATTAGACAACGTTTAAACACCTTAGTTCAAAGAGGATCTTAAATCGCAAGAACACATACAGCCAAACACCTGCTGGAGCTTCAACAAGTGTATCTTGTTGGATGATGAAAGTCCCACATCCGTTAATTTAGGGAATGGTCATGGGTTTATAATCTAAGAATACACTCTTCATTGGTGAGGCCTTTTGGGAAGCCCAAAGCAAAGCCATGAGAGCTTATGCTCAAAGTGGACAATATCATACCATTGTGAAGAGTCGTGTTCGTCTAACATATCTAACCACTCGTATACAAGGAAAACAACACGAAATCGGAGAACGGATCATTCGAAAGTAGTTGCTTCAACAAATTTAAAGAAAACGAAATGAATGATCAAGAAACAATCAAAATGACGATAATCCCAGAAGAAATCAGATATCGATACTATAATTAAACGATGGAGATTCCGACGGAAAAGAAAAATGATGTGGGAAACAAAGAGGAAAAGAGAGATAAAGGAGAAAGCCTGCCTTGGCGTTGATTCGGAGACATGGGTGACGAGGTGGTTCTTGAGAGTAATCTGAAGGAGCAATTAATCCAGGCATTTTCTCACTCAATTAGGAGTCGTCTTCAGAAGATGGCCACCAATTTCTTCAGGACTCGCAGCACAGTCGCAAAGGTGCACAGTTTTTTTCTTTGTTTCTTTTGATATGCACAAAGCTGCATCATTTTTTCAACTATATTCTCGCCTATCAAAATTATCAAAACGTCACAACCAATATTGGGTACTTTTAAAATGCTAAATGCTTATTATTTTCGTGGTATATATATATATATATAACCCTCCCATTTATGCTCTATGATTTAATGTCTAATTAATTTTAAGAATAAGAAATTAATAGGAGAATTGAGCTCCTTCGGAATGGTCAATTTGGACTCTGTACAAATTGTGTTCAGTTGGTGAAGACAAATCTCGCCTAAGGTTCCCCCTTAAGGCTTGTCGTGAACATGTCAAAATTATGACCACATGGTTGAAATGCCTTCCTCTAGAGCCTATGGGTTAATTTAGGGGAAGATCATGAATTTATAAGTAAGCCAATAATCATATTATTGTGGGTGGTCGTAATCCTCAACTCCTATGACCTGAGCGAATGTGTCACATCATGGGTGGGAGTCATTTTAAAAATGATTTATTTAACGAAAAGAAAAAAGACGTGTCAAATTGATTCGAGCCAAGGCAAAACGTTTAGATGTAGAACATTTAATATTTATGTTACAGTTTGTTTGTTTGTATTGAGCGATGATTCCATCCATGGCTCCAGGCGGCTGTTGTCGGTTGCTTGGTGATATCCATAAATGCATACCCTTCTACACCTCCTTACCTATTTATTTACACTTTATATACCCAAACTCCTTACTTTCTCTTACCCTCCGCCTTCCATTACCACCTACAAAATCATTCACTATTAGTACATCCATGTTCCTAACCAAGCTGTAATCATGATTCTAAACTAACCCAAATAATACGAGTATTATTGGGAGGGAATCTCTCGACTAATTAAGAGGATAGAAACAAAAAAAAAATGAAGTCATAAAAGCTTATGTTTAGAGTGGATAATGAGTACCTGAAGTTTTGGGGGTTAACTAATCTTGTTGAAGTGGAGGAGCTAGAGAGAGGGCGGCATTGAGGTCGAGTTTCCATGCAGTCCCTCCGCCCGCTATTCTCCACGCATCACAGGGCACCACCATGTCCGTAGTACCAGCTTTGAAGTGCAGCTTCATTTGGCACGTGAATGCTCTCCCCAAGTAACCCAATCTTGGCCTTGTTCTCAGCCTTATCTCTATTTCCTCACCTGCCTCACTGCTTCTCTGCCTTTGCCTCACCATTCTTTTCAACGCCTCGTTTACCCACTCTACTCTATCCACACCGTCCGATACGAACCCTGGACACGTGTCCTCTTCTAGCTTCTTCATCCTCTCCTCCTCGTCTCCCTCAATGCACGCCCCCCTCGCGCATTCTACCGTCACCCACACCTCCTCCGCCGCCGCTCCACGCTTCCCATCTGATACCAACCCCACCTCCGGAGATCCGCTTCCGAAGATCTCCACGTGTCGTTCCGGGAGCAGTTGCAGCGTCGTCGCGGCGGCCTCGGTGGTGGTGGTGTTTGATCTTGTAGTTTTCTTCTTCCTATTATACCCCTGAACCCTAACGTACTTCCTCTTCCTCCTTCCTTTCAATATCGATGAGGTGTCGCCGGAAACAGAGGCTCCGGCGACAGGCTTCGGCGCGATCGGTCGGAATCTCATCGTTATGGGATTGATAATCGCCTTACCACAATTAGATCCGACAAGCATCCGACGCGCCGCTTCACCAGGATCCATAACGAACACAAATAAAATAACAAATAAAATTTAAAACAAAAACTGCGCGTTTTCGAGAGTGACAGAGAGAGTCTTCATGATGATCATAGAGAGATAGAAAGACACAACAACACAGCAAAGCAACAACAAAGACTGTCCGGTGAATTTAAAAATAAATAAATAAATGGGACCCATGAAGGTGTGGGGACCACCGTGGACCAATAGGAAATGAGGGAGTGTCAAACACTGCCGAAAGATAGGGCACACGTGGTTCGCCATGGGGGGCTCTCCATTTGTTTTCGTCTCTCTTTTTTCTTTCTCGGTAGGTTCGACTTTAGAGATAGCCAACACGTGGTTCTTTCTTACACGCGAATTTAAAGAGCGTGTGAAATACGCGGGTATCGGATATTTTGTCATTCATGCGCGCGTGGGGATTTTTTTTTTTTTTTTTTTAATGATGTAATTTATGGTTGCAAAAAAGTATGGTACAAAATAAGGTATATTCTATGTGCACAAGTATATCTAATAGTTGTGATCTAAGGTAAATCGTGTATCACGTATGCAACTAACGAACTCGTGTATCATGCACACGAGTTTCATGTGTGAATCTTGTATATGGTACACGAGTTATGTTTGAAGCTCGTGTTCTATGTACAAGAGTTAAAAGTCCCTAGCAAAATTCTACCAATTTCTTTCTTCCCATCTCGATAGTCCCACCTCTTCATGGCTGTAACCTTTTTTCCTCTCATTTTTTGTAACCGTCCAAGCTCTTCGCTAACAGATATTTTATCCTCTTTGAACTTTTTCTTTCGGGCTTTTCCTCAAGGTTTTTGAAACGCGTCTACTAGGGAGAGGTTTCCACACCTTTACAAAGGGTATTTCGTTCTCCACCCCAACCGATATGAGATTTTACATTTTCTATAATTTTTCTTGTTATTTCAATCGGAAAACTTGTCCTGTTGTTTCCTTTGTGTCGTTTTTAATGTTTAATCTATGTGAGTTTGTCATTACAATTATATTTTCAACCAGTTTTGGTCAACAACAAGTACAAGATGCTCGAAATATCGTAGAAGAGAGACATTAGTGAGTCGAATAACCATACAATAGTAATTGAGTAGACAACTTGTTTGTTTAAGTTTGGGCATTGGCATGTAAATAGATTCTAAGAGGAAAATAGCTTATAATAATTATTGAAGGAACACATACAATTATGAGATTAGGCTTGGCCATGCAGTTTAAGAGTAAAACTTGTAATCCTTGGCTTGCAATATAATTGTTCTCAATCCACCAATGGGTGCTACGATCATCAAAATCACTCCAAGAAATATGGATACCTGAATAAAAAAATAAGTAATCATGAGATCTCATCGGTTGGGGACGCATTCTAAAAACCTTGAAGGAAAGTTCGAAATGGAAACTCTAGAGAAGACAGTAGATCCGGGCGGTGGCTTGGGCTGTTGGACTCTTTAAAGAATCACACCTGAAAAGGATAGGGTTTAAGTAAGTAAGAACATACCCAGTTAGCCCACCAAGACAGGCTATATTTCCTTGGTTTGTAAATGGCGAGCCACATGATGCAAGGCAGCTGGAAATTGCAGGACAAGAAGAAGATCAAAACACATGAAGTATGTGATTATTTGAAAAGGGTGGGGGCAAGATTATTGTAGCTTACGAAGTATGTGGTCGGGGCAAAAACAAAGCCACCAAAGAACCCTAGCAGCCCACCAAAGAAGGGGAAGGTAATGGCTATGAACATCGTCAATCCTACCAACAAAAACAAATTTTGGTTAACACCCACATCAATATACGATGTATTTAAACCCAAATAGCGAAGACTCACCAACATATATATTGCGGGAGACGAAGCGAAGAAGGAAAGAGGGCTTGAAGTGTAGTTTCTTGACTAACACCGTCTCGATCATGTCAAACACGGGCATCGCGTAAATCTGGTAACTCCCAATGACATGGACCACCACGAACATGTTGGCAGTGGCAATCAGCCAGGCGGGCCTCTCGAGGGAAAGAAGAATATTGTCTTTGACAGCGTTGCCGAACATCCAATAGCCGATGAGGGCGACGGGGAAGTAGCAAAGGGCGACCACAATGTAGGCCACAACCACGCCTTTCCACATGGGGCCTTTGGAGGGCTTGTCAGGAGTGGAAGGGATTGTGGCTTGTATCTCAAGCACTACGTTGTGGCCTGCGTACGCGAACGCCACGTCCCCCAGCGCTGTGAAGAAGTTGAACACTGTGCCCGAGGTTGAGTGGGCTTTGTAGCCGTATTGCACGTCGTCTTGCACCCCCTTGTGCACTGACGCTGCCCATGCTATTGTCGAGTAACTGCGTACACACCACCCACCATTATAAACCACAAATCACACTACTTCTTCTTCTTCGTTCTTCATCTTCTTCACTAACATAAGTTCATCTTCATTTTAGAGTTTATCAAAATCTTCCCCTCTAATAAAATACACTATAGAGCCTCTCCGAGGCCTATGAAGCCCTCGAACAATCTTCCTTAATCGAGGCTCGATTCTTTCTCTGGAGCCCTCGAACAAAATACTGTTCGTTACTTGAATCACTTTTGACTACACTTTTGAGGGTCCTAACGTTTTTGTTCGAAATTTGAGGATTCTATTGACATAACTAAGTTAAGAGCACGACTCTGATACTACCTTAGAAATCACTAATATTGTCCGGTTTGAGCGTAAGTTGTCCGGACTTTATTAATCGTTTTCTAAATTAGCGAATTTGTAACTCATTCCCAACCATCCCTAACTGAGTGTGAGTGTTGTTGGTTGTAAATTGAAAAGAGATTACCTCAAGGACATGACAGCCGCGGCGAGAGAGACAGCAGAAATGGAGTTGAAATTGGGAAGGTGAGAGAGGACAAAGTGGGCAGAAGCAAAGATCATAATGAAATAAGTCTGTTTGATTTTGGTGCAAGAAGGGCAGACCGTGTCGTAGAATTTCTTCAAGGATTGGCCACCAGTGACCATATAAACGATGTTGACGCCCACCTCCACCACCAGCTGCTGCGGCACCACAATGTAAAGCCCCAACTTCTCGCCGAACGCGTGCTGCCCCAGCTCGTGGTACCTGTCGAAGCGCCGCCCTGGAACCATCTCGTGCATTTCCACCATTTGCCACAGCGTGTAGAGAGTCACCACCCATGAGATGACCAGCACCGTCACGCCGGGGCCCCACCCAAGTGAAGCCATGGCGGAGGGGAGGCTGAGGACGCCGGCACCGACCATGGCGGTCACGTTGTGGAAAGCGGAGTACCACCATTTGGCGTTCCTCGACGATGTGATTGGAAGCCAGTCGTCTATCGCCTTCTCCTTCTTCAGTTTCTCGTCCATCTAAGATTAATTTTTTTAAAAAAATAATATTCGTATTTATTGTAATATTATCATAGAAATAATAAAATAAACTATTAGGAATTTCCTATAGTCAATGCATTAGATAAGAACGGAAAAGACTTAAAATTTTCTTAAAAAAAATAAAATGCAAATAAAAAATAATTAGTGGGTCTGATTCTTCAACTACGTGTAAATACAAAGTGTAGAAGGTCGATTTTATCGATGTAGCAGTTCAACCTTATTTATTTATTTGACATCAAGGGCTAATTTTAAATTATGTAAATAATAAATAAATAAAACAATGAACATTGAAGATATAAGTAAATGAATATTTTAATTTGTTTATTTAATTGGGAATGAATTATGAATGAGCATAAATTATTTAACCAAAATATAGAAAGCGACTTAATGCTACTTTTCTACTACATAAGACAACGCTTTGTTTATTTATTTATTTATTTTATAAAAGTGACGTTGTAGGTTAAAGTTAAATGTTTATATTTGCAAGATTTTTATGATTTTTTTTTATAAACTTTTATCCATTCATAAAAACCAAATTCAAACTTTTAATATATATTAATTGTGTACTCAATTTAACCTTAATATTAAAAGATCTGATAATTTTAAATAATGAAAAAAATAACTAATATAACATAGAAAAAAGTAATTAAAATTTGATAATTCGGAAAAAGAAAATAAGGGATGAACTCCATGGAAATGGAAGAAGAAGATAGTGATGAACTCCATGGAAGAAGAAGATAGTGATGAACTCCATGGAAGAAGAAGATAGTGATGAACTCCATGGAAGAAGAAGATAGTGATCAACTCCATGGAAGAAGAAGATAGTGATGAACTCCATGGAAGAAGAAGATAGTGATGAACTCCATGGAAGAAGAAGATAGTGATCAACTCCATGGAAGAAGAAGATAGTGATGAACTCCATGGAAGAAGAAGATAGTGATGAACTCCATGGAAGAAGAAGATAGTGATCAACTCCATGGAAGAAGAAGATAGTGATGAACTCCATGGAAGAAGAAGATAGTGATGAACTCCATGGAAGAAGAAGATAGTGATCAACTCCATGGAAGAAGAAGATAGTGATGAACTCCATGGAAGAAGAAGATAGTGAGACAAGTTGATACTCATACAGAAGGACAGAAGGAGGAGGAAGAAGGAAGAAGAAGAACTTACAAGATAATCATGCTTGGGAGCTTGAAATTCAGGAGCTTCTTGAGTTCCCATCACTCTTTCTTCTGCCATTCCATCTGAATCCAAGAATACAAATAAATAACCAATCTTTTTTGTTTGACTTTTTTTTTTTTTTTTCTTTGAGGCTAAGACCCGTTGTTTCTAATTCACCCAAGACCTATTAAAATATTATTGCCCCCAAAACTTCTTGAATCTGTCACCAATGAGATGATCACATATGAAAACAAACTACTTGATCCCAGCAATTCATATCTGATAAGTATAGACATGATTTTGTCGAACGGTCATATAAATAAAAGATACAATAATAAAACAATATAACATGGAAGAAAATAAAGAATTTGAGATGACGTGAATATGTGATCATAAACAACATGTTCTAGACCAGCATACACCTTCCCTTCTCTCGTTATTTTAAGTCTAATCATACAATAAATGACGAGGTCAAAATATACAAAATTGTTTATAAAGAGAAGGCCCTGAATCACATGTTTTCTGGAGCTGTGACTGGCATGTTACTTGAACAAGCCAACTCTCTCTCAATTATTGAAATCATATAATCCAAACCACTAGCTTATAATTGTACATCGCCCTTCATCCATTATCTTAACATCATCACAGCTCTCACAAACAAACCAAGCTTCCAAACTACAACATATTCACATGGCTACTTCAGTTAAAGTTTTGTTCCAATTTACAGAAACATACCTCAGACAGCTTGCCACTGGCTAAGCAGAGCTTACTCTTCTGCTACGTTATGTCGTTACGACGGTGTTGCTTGTCGTCCCTCTTCTTCGTGCCTACGACACTGAAACCACTGGGAGCTTGTAACTCTGACTCTGCTGCTGCTGCTGCTTGCTAACTGTTGTTCTCCCAATTAGGCTTCCTGCACCAAAACAGAAATACTGGCTCCTCAACTTCCTATCGACCAAGCTTTGTTTCCCAAGATTATTCCGTGTTTCGCTGTCGATGGCTTGGTTTGAAGAAGAAGAAGGCCCTGCACCATCACTGTCAAAACAAATGCCTTTCTGTTTCTCTGCTGAATTTGGTGAAGAAAGCGATGATTTTGAAAAGGAGCTCGAGCGGGATCGATGGGGAATGGCGGGAATGGCTATGTGTGGCATGCCCTGAGTGACACCACGCATTAGACCAGTGGCGTGTTTCTTCTTAGTAGATGGGCTTGATTGATTGCTCCTCACTGAAAGTGTCCGCTTGTTGTTGGGAAGAGCCAATGGCTTGAAGAACCTTTGCCTCAAAGGGGTTAGAGTTTCATCTGAACTGCTGTATTTCTTGTGTGATTCTTCAATGAACCCTTCATCAATTTGCTTCTTAGAATTCTCTTTTTTCTTCTTATCTTTGATTCGAGGCCAATGAAACACACTTTTCAATCGCTGTGCTGCAGAGTTTACAGAACCAGATTTCTTAACAGTTGATGACGAGTTTCGATTCGACCTGTTTCGGTTCTCGTTGGTTGAATCGTATGGACTCAACCCGACCGAAGACGAGCTCATTCCTGCACTGCCATGATCAGGTATGGTATCTGAAGCATGCTCAATGCCAGTATACAACAATATTTCATTGTCCGAAACTCGAAATGATGTCCCAGGACTGCTTCCAATTCCCTGCAGCTTCAATTGTGAGGCTATGGCCTTTCTGGTATTGTAGTCATGACAACCAAAGATTCCTCCAGCAGAAATCAGCTGTCTTATTAACATGTCTGCTGATGCAGAATGTGTATTTTGCTTAAGATAATCAAGCGGCGTCATGCCATCGAAGTCTCGAACGTTCAAATCAATCGACCGAGCAGTCATCAAAAGCTGAACAAGATCAGAGTGGACATTCCCAGTGGCAGCCATGTGAAGAGCAGTCCTTCCATCATTGTTTCTGGCATTGATAATGTCATCCATGTTAAGAACTTTACCACAAATCACATTCTTCAGAAGATCGATTTGTCGGTCGAGTCGACGAAAAGCAGGAGTTTGGAAGCCAGATATGGCTTTATGCAAGAAGGTTTCACCCGCGTTGTTTCTTAAAGAGATGGATGAGGGAGACGCAGCAATAAGAGCTTCAACTGCAGCCAGTTGTCCCCTAGAAGCAGCTATATGTAATGCTGTATTTCCCTGATGATCCACGGAATTGATGATAGGGAATGTTTGAACAAGGTATTCAACCACCTGCATTAATTAAAAACTCTCAGTCCTCACATTATCTTATTTTTTTCGTTCATCTATTAACTAGTAGTTGAGATATGATTTAAAGATATTTAACTATTTGTTTATCGATTAACTAATTGAGATATGATCAAAGATTCAAGAACCAAAGAGAGTTAAACACCAAAATAGAACATTGTGAGAATTACAGGGATCTAACACAATAATCACAAGAAACAAGGATTCATCCATGGATAGAAAACATCAGACAGAGCATGAACAATGATTAAGAAAGCAAGAAAACGACAGCAATTATGATATAGAATCACCTCAACTTGTCCTCTTCCAGCAGCTGCATGTAAAATGGTGGAACCTTGGGCATCTCTGCAAGCCAACACGTCGGAGCAATCTGCAAGAAGGTCCTTCAAAATCTTCAAGTTACTTCCTCTAGCAGCGGCATGAACACCCCTGTTCATCATTTCCCATTTGTAAGCCGCTGGAATCTCTCTTATGTGCTCCTCCAAACCTCCTTGTCTCCTCGTCGAGAATCTCGGCGAGACAGCAAAATCATACAGAATTCGAAATACCTCAGAGTTTTTACTACGGGCGGCGGCGTAGAGAATATCAGTGACCCCATATTCTCCCTCTCCGAAAACAAGCAAAGGATTTCTGACGAGAAGTTCTTGAACGAACGCCAAATCGCCAGCGGAAGCGGCAGTGTAAATCAGCCATCCGCCGTAACCAGCCCGGATTAAAGAGTTTTTCCCCTGTTTCGATTCGGACTCCATTAGTAGTTTTCGAGAAACATCAGAGCGGCATTTTGCGACATCGTGAAACTGTTCTTCGTCGTCCCAAACCATCTCGAGACGACGAATCCGGCGGAGAGATGTGAGTTTGATGAGATGGTTACCGTCGATTCGAAGAAGCTGCCGAACCAAATCGTAGTGGCCATTAGCAGCAGCCCAATCGATCGGAGAAGCGTACCACCACTGGTCGCCGGTGCTCTCCCAACGGAGAGGGAAATACGTGGGAGGCATGAAGAAGCAAATAAACAGAAAAGCCAAAAGAAGCGACAATTTGGAAATCGTAGTGAATAAAAACAAAATTAGGAGTTCCAAGGATTAAATTATGAAGCAATCAGCAAAAGAGAAAGAGGAAACAGGATAAAAGAGTTGAGGAAGGTGAAGGAGAAGGAAAGGGAGAAAGGGAGTGAAGCAGCCATTATTGGGAACAGGAAAAGCTCTGAATTCAGGAAAAAGGAATCAGTCCTTGTTCTGTTGGAGGAGAAGGAATCGAGAAGAAAGTTGAAGATAATTAGGATTTATACAAACAATAGAAGAAGGCAGCCACATAATTCCAATCCCTACTCTCTTCGATTCTCATTTGGTGTTTTGTTTTTTTCTTTCTCACCATTTAATTTTATTTTCCATATTCACAATTTGTGTTATTGTTTGAAACGGTATTCATTCATTAAAATCCTTGATGAATACTTTGGATAGAATAAGATATGATAAGCCCAAGATATTCACCAGAAAAATTGAGAGTATTAAAAAGAGTGATCATATATATAATTCAAATATTAAGATACATAATGACTACGATGAAAAGGGGCAGTACGGAGAAACTCAGAAGAGTGGGGCATGTAAGCAAGCAGCTTTGTGAGTTAAAAAGCACCGACCTTTTTAATCAAAGCCATTGGGCTCCCCACCTGCTTCCTTTAAAACCAATAATGCACCACCACATCTCTCTTTCTCTGCTTTCATAATTTAATTGCCCAATTCAAGTTCATTTGAATGAGTAATAGATTATAAAATAAAGAAATAGCTCCAATCTTCCAAATGAAAAAGGAATAGCACCAAATGCAACAAACTGATGAGATATGAATATATCAACATATATGGCTGATGAATCCAAGAGGAAAGCGATGGTTTGAATTATATTCTATCAAATTTTGAGGCATATTAACAGAGCTATAAGGCACGACAAAAGGCATATTAACAGTTACAAGGCATGAGTATATTATTCTATCAAGTACATCCTATCAGACATGAGTATCATTCTATCAGAATTTCATGTACATCACACCAGTCACCTGATCGCTCTAAAATCCCCACTCGATCTTACTAACAAGTATTGATCTGCAACTACTAATCTCCAGCTACTGACCATTTAAACTTCACAGTTCACTTTTGACAAATATGTTGTAATTCCTCCCTAAACCATCCCAGAAATGTGACCATTTTCTGCCCATGAATAGTGTTAGGTAGTACATGTGCCAGGGACTGAAACTTGAGTGTTCATTTACAACACAAATACGGTGGATTCTAGTTATTTTGTAGGCTCTGTCAACTGATAGCTATTTGATGAACTATATAATGGCAAGCTGCTGCTTAACAATAAAACTAGAATACGAACAGAGACAGTCTTAGGAAAAAAAAAACAAAACAGGGACTTTCACTGATTTAATTTGCAACATAACTAAGATGTCATGTCATGGACGTACAAGCTAAACTCTCCATATTTCTTCTTTTTTTTTTTTGCAATTTTTTGCCGTTGTGATTCCGTACATGAGTTATCCACTAGATCAGTCCCACCAATAATGAAACCACATTTTGCCAGATCCAGAGAACAGTGGCAACATTGAATTGTAAAACTAAAAGAATGCCGAGTGACAAGTTCAACCATAGTTTCAAGAAGTGAAAACCATTCCATTCTAGAACAAAGCAACAACAGAAACATCAATTTATGACAACAAAAAAAAAAAAAAAGGTCAGGGAAGTTCATTGCCAATTCGTTCAACGAGACGGGTTCAGAGCCAACAGCATGTTCTGACCACCGGGAAGGTATGCCACATTTGGCGACTTGGCGAGGGTGGATGCAATCTCCCTTGATGCTTCAATTCTCCTGAGCTCAATCAAACCCATACCAGCGGCCGACGTAGCATCAGAAATCAACTTAGCTGACTCGCTCTCACCCTCAGCCCTGATAATCGCGGCCCTTCTTTCCTGTTCGGCTTTCGCTACAACAAATTTTGACCGCTCAGCCTCTTGCTGCGCTACCTGCTTTTGCTCCACCGCCTTAGAGAACTCCGGGCTATAGGACAGATGAGTGATGGCAACGTCATCCAGCACAATGTTGAAGTCCTTAGCCCGTCGAATCAGGCTCTCACGCACAAGAGCAGAAACGTGAGGCCGCTCGGTCAAAAGCTGATCGGCGTTGAATTGAGCGACGACGGCCTTCAGAACCTCATTTCCAATAGAAGGGAGGACCTTCTCGTCGTACTCTAGACCTAGGGTTTTGAAAATATCGGGAAGGCGAGAAATCTCAGGGCGAGAGAGAACACGTAGGGTCAGATTTACCATCTGAAGATCTTTGGTACCGGAAATAGACGAGAAAGTGTGAGGTCTTGTACGAATATCAAATACAAAGGGCTTTTGCAGCCATGGAATCAAGAAGTGTGTTCCTTCACCGACAGTGTCGTCGATTACACCCCGGAAGCGATCAAAGAGGACTGCCCTTTCACCACCGTCGACGGTGTAAAGCGAGGCACTGAGAGCCGATGCTGCGGCGCCAAGACCGAAAGCAGCACGAGCAATATTGGTGAGAAAAGACACGGCGGCTTGGCTGCTACCCATTGTGAAGAAAAGAAAAGCTGAGAGGTGCAGAGAGAAATGGGTTGAACTTCAAGGTAGAGGTTTAGGGTTTATGAGCTGTGGAGGAAAACTCATTTCTGCGCTGGACTTGACCAATATGGACGGGCTTGATGTTATGGTAGGCCCATATTGTTAAATGTACATCCAATAAAAGATTAAATTTAATTTAATAAATAAATAATTATTTTAAAAACAAGCACTTGCCACTAGCCACTTATAAAATCTAACACATCTAACCAAAGTAAATGGGACAAAAATAGAAGAAACTATATAATTGACACATTTAGAGCTTCTTCTTCAAACCGAACTAAATGAATGAACAGCCGAGCACACATAACTTGTGCCCAACCAAACCTAGTCTCAACCTACAAGGTCGAGTAGGGTCATCCTCGGCCTCTTGCCGAGGGTAAGATCTTTCTTGTTTTGTGCTTCAATACTTGTGTTAGCTCAATTTTGTTCCAAGTATGTGTTCCCGTGGCTTATCCTCTTGGTTCAAATTTATCCATTTTTTGCTTGATTCGGTTGTGGTTTGTGGGTGGAGGAATATATGATCCTAGTGGGCTATTGTTATCATTGTAGTGTGCTCGTGAGAATAGGGAGCTGCATTAGCATTACTGTCGTTTCCCAATCAGATTTAACATGAGATACCACAACATGCCAGCAAATTATGAAAGCAATTAACCTAACTACAAAGACATCAGTTTGATAGGAAAAAAGAAGAGGGTTTCAAATTCTTCCCCGAAATAAGAGATGGGAGGGTACAAAATACAAAGTTCCAACAAACGTGTCATCAAAACTCCTAAACCCCCAGTTATTCAAACTCAAACGCTAAAATTAAAATTCCTCCCCTGTTCTGAATGACATGGCCTAACAACTGAGAAAATCCAAAAATCCAAACGTTCCAACGCAGCATCTTTAGAGAAACTCCTTACTTCTGAGAGCTAATGTGACGGATCAGGTCAACAACACGTGAACTGCATAGGAAAGAAACACAGCGAACTCGTCATTTGTTCTGCAAATTCACCAGTCGACACATGAAGCAAAGAATCAGAGGTCTCTTACCTGTATCCCCATTCGTTATCATACCAAGTGACGAGTTTCACAAAGTTGTCGTTCAAAGCAATGCCAGCCTTGGCATCAAAAATGCTTGACCTGTGACACAACAATAGTAAATTATAAAAACGATGTTCATATCTGTGTAAGCACGATCATACATTTTAGTTTACTCTACAGACCTGCTGTCACCAACAAAGTCTGTTGAAACAACATCATCTTCTGTGTACCCAAGAATTCCCTTAAGCTTGCCTTCGGATTCTTCCCTGATAAACAAATGAAAAAAAAAAACCCCTTTAAGCATAAAGCAGACGTTCTTCTTCATTGGAATCTCCAAGTACAATTTGAAAACCTTGCATTCTATGGACGTTCATGTTTGTTTGGACTATTTTTTAGGTTACTAGGGCATGGTTACAGATTCGCTGATTCTTACTTGATGGCAGCCTTGATCTCGTCGTAAGTGGCCTTCTTCTCAAGCCTAACAGTAAGGTCAACAACTGAGACATCAACAGTGGGAACACGGAAAGCCATTCCTGTCAACTTTCCATTTAGAGCGGGCAGCACTTTACCAACGGCCTACACATTTGAATAAAAACCAATGATATTAGTCGGAGTTATTGAATACATGAAAAAACACATCAGAATTAGTATATAATCAATGTTATCGCAACAACCCAAAGCTCATTAGTCATGACATCATTTGTTATTCTAATTGAATAGATAGAGGATAAGCATTTCAATGCTCAAATATTAAATAGCAAGTGTATGTGTAAATCCAGAAAAAAGAAATACCTTAGCTGCACCAGTGCTGCTGGGAATGATATTGAAGGAAGCAGCTCTTCCACCTCTCCAGTCCTTCATTGATGGTCCATCAACAGTCTTCTGGGTTGCTGCATGGGTGAAACGATAAGCAACTGCTGAACAACACAGTTTTACATTTAACAAGGATGTTTGGTACAGGATAGTACATACCAGTGATGGAATGGACAGTCGTCATGAGACCCTCAACAATACCGAATCTATCATTGATCACCTAATACAGGAAGCTAGATTAACTTCTGCAAATGTCACATTCTAATTTCCTTCTTAATGAATTAGACAGCCTTTATCGAAGGAAAATAAACTACCTTAGCCAATGGAGCAAGACAGTTGGTAGTACAGCTGGCATTGGACACAATGTCGAGCTCTGGCTTGTACTCCTTCTCATTAACACCAACAACAAACATCGGGGCGTCCTTGCTTGGTGCGGAGATGATAACCTTCTTTGCACCACCCTGTAAAAAGATCAGAGAACCTATTTAGGTTACAACTAACCAAAGGAAACCAAGTGAATTCAATTTCATAAAACTAGATAATAATTTAGTGTCCCTTCTGAAAATAATGTATTAATGATCGAACATAGACTACATACAAAGAAGTGGTTTTGGATTTCTGCAAACTATACGCGATGAAGTCAAAACGTTAATTTAAATGAAAATTCATTGACAAGGCCATGGAAAGAAAAAGGATCGTTCCAAAAACCATATTAGAGTTCTGTTCAGCTCTTCCTAATGAAAATAATAATATCCAATCAAGAATGTCCAAAATAAGTAGAGCTTACATCAACCAGTATTAAAGAAAACATTATAATGACATAAATGATCATGAATATGTGTCTATTGGATATTTGTAACAAACCTTCAAATGAGCAGCAGCCTTGTCCTTGTCAGTGAAAACTCCAGTGGATTCAACAACATATTCAGCTTCAACCTTGCCCCATGGGATTTCCTCCGGGTTCCTAATGAACGAACAAGTCAAATGATAAACTCAAGTGTTCGATAGAAAATGATTTTGTCAAATGATTTTGTCAAAGACGAAGGAACATAAAAATACCTAGTACCGAAAACGGTAACAGCTTTCTCCCCAAAGAGAAGAGTATTGCTGTCTTTAACCTTGATATCATGGTGCTTCCACTGGCCGTGTACACTATCATACTTGAACATGTAGGTCTGTCGTAGACAACGGTAAAATTACATTTCGAAGACCATAAAGGCCTAACTTTCTCAAACCCGCAACAATAATTCGATCTAAATGATAAGAAAGCTAAACGAAACCAACATTCTCAAACCCGCAACAATGAGTCGATCTAAATGATAAGAAAGCATGAAAGATCCAACTCAAAAAGACAAAAGAAAAGTAATCAAAACATCTGCATCAACTTCAGACATTTTGTAAATCCGACGTCAAGAACTAACGAAAATGACTAATTACATCAGATCTAAATTATAAAAACATATACAGAGATGTAGAAGAACGTATACATATACATCAGATGATCCGTAAGTTTACCATGTAATCAGTGGTAATGAACGGATCATTAACAGCAACGAGTTCGATATCATCACTCTGCAAGGCAACTCTAGCAACAAGACGACCGATTCTTCCAAATCCTTTGATTATAAGGAAACAGCAGTAAATATTAGATCGAGATCCAGAAAACTCAGAATCGGAAACCAAGAAAAAAAAAACATAGAATAGAATAGAAATGAATACCATTGATTCCAATCTTAACTTTGCCCATGATTCAGACTGGCGACGGAGAAAAAAACAGATCAACAAGTAAAGGAGATCGGAGAAAGCAAAATGTTGAAAGAGCAGTGTATGAGCCAAGTGAAAGGACGAAAGGTTGTTTATATAGGGAGTGAAACAAAAAAAAAAAAAAGAGAAAATGGAAAAATGGAAATGGGGGCGGATTTCTCGATGAATTGGTGGTGGTCATTTATATATATATATATATATATATATATATATATATATATATAATTTTAAGTTTTTATTACTAATATTTATTTTAAGTTTAAATACTATTTTAGGTGCTTAAAATTTTAATCAATTTACTTTTAAAATATGTCTATTTTAACTTGCTACTAAAGTGACACTTTTTTTTTTTAATTTTATTTTATTTTATGGATGAGTAACTTTATTTTGGGTTGAAATAAAATTCCAAATTTCTTATACGATGTTCATATTTTAATTAAAAAAATTAAATTAAAAAAGAATTATGGAAACTTGGCATGAGGAAATCAATAAAAAAAAAAGGTAATTAAAACAACAAAAGCATTTTAAAACGTTCTCAAGGCTTTTAAAACGTTTTCCAAATATTTGTAAAAAATTCCTTCTTTGGTTCCCAACATTCTCGCTGACACTCGTTCCTTCTCTAATCGATATGAGATCCCCTATTCCACCCCTCCTCATATCCCAATGTCCTTGCTAGCACACTGCCTCATGTCCACCCCTTCAGAGTCTAGTCTCCGTACGGACAAACCACCCGATGTCTGACTCTAATACCATTTGTAGCAACCCAAGTCCACCATGGACAGATATTGTTCTTTTTAGGTTTTCCCTTTCGGACTTTCCCTCAAGGTTTATAAAACACATCTACTAGAAAGAGGTTTCCCCACCCTCCTAAGGAAGGTTTCATACCCCTCTCCAACGTAGGTAGAATCTCACAAAAAGCGACTTAAATCAACACAAATATCTCGCAAGATTTAAAATATTTGTTTGTCTATATGAAACATTTGCAACATAAAAGCATAGAACCAAGAAAAAAAAAAAAAGAAAATGAAGGTTGAAGAGAATCTATGATCACCATTCAACATAAAAATAAGAGGGTACTAACAAGTTCAAACACAACGAACACAAAATCTAGTTTACTCATGAGCAGTTTTCACCACGCAGCAGCAGCAGCAGTCTTTACATTTTGAGCCACTTGGGTTTGACAGCTTTCTTATTAGTAGGCTTGGTTTCCTTGACAACAGGGTCAGACACAGGGGGAGGGGGTGCTGTTTCAGGCTCCACAACAGCCAATACAGGCTCGTCTTCTTCGTTCGCGATTTCGATACCTTTCAAAGACATGGCCTCCTCATTAAGGTAAGCCACTGAACCAACTGCCTCGCCTGTGTTCAACATAATAATTCTGAGAACCAGTTGCATTGCATCACAGTTCAAAGCAATCTCAAGTAAAAGATATTAGAACCAGAAATGCACATTTGACCTCATCATGATATCATTTCCGTATATAAAGAGTGGAGATAAGAAGGCACTTGTCTGAAATCATACGCTAAAAAGAAAATAAATGCATGATATGGATATCAACATTAGATCTCCATCATATAAGAAGCTCTATAAACGCATATATGCATATGTATATATCTAAGAAACTCTATATAGCAGGATGTCGCATATAGAAAACATGAAACAAATGAAGAATAAGTTAATACATATTCAAACTTAATTTGGAACAGGTATCTGAATTACATAGAACGTTTTCGTTCAAAAGTTTAGAACCATCCACTGGCCGTTTTCTCACATCCAGCAAAATGTGAGGGAAGATTCCTATCGAACTATATAAAGTACAAGAAATAGACAGACTAAGAATTAGAATTCAATAATCCAAGATGATATAATATTGAATACCACAGTCGAGCCAAAATATGTTGAATACCATATGTATAAGTAAATCCAATTTTGAAAACTAAAGCGCATACAGTACTTAGTCAAGCCACAAAAACTTCAAATAAGCATGGTGAATTTTGTATTCCAAACCTTCAGGTTGATCGTACGAAAAGTAAACAATTGCACCAGGAACAAAGCCAGCAGAATAAAAATCCTGTGTCAAATCTTTTATCTGTTTCTTGGGAGGCGCGGTATCTGCAATGTTAGGTAATGATGAATCAACTCTTAAGAACTCTTCAAAGAAACAACAGAAAATAGGTGAATATCAGATTGATCCGAGTTCTTTAGACATACAAATATAAAATGGAAGTTCTGGTTGAGCAACTACTTTGGTAAGAAGATCAACCAAGGCCTGCATTGTCTCGGATGGATGGAAAGTTGCCTCTAATGTGTGATTGTCAGGAAAGCGAACCCGTACACTAACCTGCAGCACAATGGTCAGGCTTAGTCCTAAAAAAACAACTTTAGAAGTGGTAATCTGCTAAGCATACCAATGATGTAAGAAAAAACAACAGGTTATCGAGTAGAAGTTTAGCTATAAAGTCTTGGTAGCACCTTTGTTATCCTTGACTTGCGAGCTGCCTCTTCTGCCTCTCTGATTTTCCGTGTTTTTAAATATTTCTCTGCCGGGATGGAAACATAGTGCATTACTATTTCTATAAAGATATATGTGTTAGCAGAAACAATGTGTCACCTACATGCATGTGTGTATGCATGTGTGTGTGCGCAGGCATGAAACTCCTAAAGGATGCCACCGCTAGTAGATATTGTTCTCTTTGGGCTTTCCCTTCAAGAGCTCCTCCTCAAGATTTTAAAACGCTTCTACTAAGGAGAGGTTTCTACACCGTTATAAGGAATGTTTCATTCTCCTCTCCAACCGATGTGAGACCTCACAATCCACCCCCCTTGGGGGCCCAACGACTTCGCTGGCATACCGCCCGATGTCTGGCTCTGATACCATTTGTAACAGCCCAAGCCCACCGCTAGTAGATATTATCCTCTTTCGGCTTTCCCTCAAGGTTTTAAAACACGTCTACTAGGCAGAGGTTTTCACAACCATATAAGGAATGTTTTGTTCCCCTTTCCAACCAACGTGGGATCTCACATTCATACAATCTTCCCAAATAATCATTGGGATTTTTGGAGTTAAAAGTGACATAAGATGCAGCTAGATTTCTGATAACGAAATAAGAATAAAGATCAACTAAGAAATTGTTGAACATGTTTCAAATCGTCTATTACCTACGAAAAATGCTCCTCCTAAATGATAATGCCAGCAATATCAAGGGAAAACGTGACAAGCATCAAAGCATTGTATGCAGCAAATCTTAGGAACCAAAAGAAAATTGTGCGCTTCAATTACTACTGATGAAGTAATGAAAATAACCACAACTTACCATCCTTTCTGCTTGCTAATACTCGGTAGTAGTCTTCTGCTGTAAACTCATAAAAGTCATCTGTCTCTCCTCCTAAGAAGAATAAAGGCATATAGAATGAGTTATACTTGCAAGGATGATCTAAAATCCATTTGTCTGTAAACTATGTCCAGAGACATCCAAGGATGCTGTCTTAAATTAATTTGTACCAGTGTTGGGCAATTCATCACTTGATGAAGACGGTGGCAATGTTTCAAACACTCGGATCTCTCGCCCAAATTTTTCTTTCGCACCCAGGAACTTGGCCTAACGTCAAAAATCCCCGGTGGGGATAAAAATAGTGAGCATTCTATACCAACAGCAGCAAATAACATTCAAATGGACCAAGTTTGCAGAAACATTACAGATTTACCCCAGAGATCGCCATATATGAGAACAAAATTATAGTTTTTTACCAGACAATGAGTGTGTACACCAAATAATCCAAGAAGGTTACCCATAATAAAACTCTTATCAATATAATTCGTTTAAGCACCGTGAGCATGATCCTTCTCCTCACCCTTAAAAAGAATCCCATTTCAAAAAACAATGTAAACCAGTTTAAGAAAGGGGGAAAAGGCCAGTATGTCCACAATCATAGAGTAAAAAGAAGGAAAAGAACAGAAAAACACGATGCAAGTAGAATAGAAAGACAAAAATACAAATCTAAAGAATACCCAGAATTCCCAATCAACAATTTCAAATTACTGGATCAAGCATAGGGCTGTTACAATCAGCGAAGTGTAAGCGACTGGAAGAGAGAGATAGAGAGAGAGAAGAAAGAGGCAAGAAGCGAATTGAGAAAGGCAATTTGTGGGTGTAGAGAAAGAATTGGAGAAAAGACCTTAGCTGATTCGTCAGCCATGGAGTTGATGTTGTTGTAGGTAAACCGCCTTCTCTTAAGTGCTAGAGAGTAAGAATCATCCCAAACCATGAGCAAAGAACACTAATTTGGAAAGGAAGAAGAAAGGCGAGTCTCATATAAATACTTCCCTTTTTCTTCAGGTTTCGCTCCCGTTTCTTGCTGGTTGATGCGGGCACTCATGAGGGGAATCAGAATTCCTAGCTGGCCACCCCCTTCCGCAAGTTGCTTCACACGTGCCTACCACACCTTTGAATTCCAGCTTCTGAGCTGGGCCGGGATTGGGCTCCGTTATTAACACATACGGCCCAAAACTCACAAAATACAATAATTATCCAAAAAGATTTTTTTTTTTTTATTATTGTTTTTTCTTTCCACAAAAATTGAAACAAAAATGTTCATATTTTATTTTATTCTCAAAAAATTTACTCATTATATTTTTCTTATTTTAAGTTATTAGTCGGTAGCTCTATTGAAATCGTCGTTGGGAACATTTTGATTGTGAACATTAATAAAAACTTTATATCCCATTATGACTTTGATCTCACCTATGTTTGTTAGATCTCACTTCTATTTCTCATTACATTCAAGAATCTATAAAAATTAATTTATTGATATTATCTTCCACTTCGAAGATAAGTTCGGGTGGTTTTGCTTTTGTTATTTCATGGTTGTGAGATCCCACCTCGATTAAAGAGGGGAACGAGCATTGCTTACACGAACGTAAAAACCCCTCTCTAAAAGACACGTTTTGAAAACGGTGAGGGTGACGACAATACATTACAAATCAAAATAGACCATCTCTACTAAAAGTAAGTTTTAACCAAGCACCCAAGTTTAAGTTGTTATAAATAGTATTAGAATCAAACATTGAACGATATCAAGTATTCTTTATAAGGATATAGAAACCCGTGAAGATGGGAACGATACGTAACGAACTAAAACAGACAGAATATCAGATACCCTTTGCTGAAACAAATTGAAATCCAGAGATAAACAGAGAGAATGAAACAAGAGAACAATAACTTCAATTACGGAAGAAGCAGGAAACTACAAAGGCCATCATCCAGATACTGATGAGCACAGTTATGAAAAATTGAACATCGTTCTTGCTTTTCACCCATTCAACAACAAAACAGGAATTTCCCAACCCTAACCCGGGCCTCGGTCGACCCGAATCCTTCTCTCCTAATCACATATACACAGAGAAAATGCATGAAAAATAGAAATTTCAGCTTCTTCAATGAAATGCATAGCAGCAGTGATGATCTCAACTTTTCTCCAATGCACCTCAAAGCCATCCAATCCAATTTGTTCAAAATGGGACCATGAATTTAGCTGCTGCACCTGCTTTTAATCACGTGGTGAGGTGATTAGATTACCTTTTATGCTCACATACCAATTGCAATATCAAATCTGCTGAACACCCATGTCAACATCTCCTCTTAGCTACCCAGTTGCTGCTCGTAAGCCTCCTTTGGTAGAGATGAGGACTGCTTCGTTACTCGCACCATTCGCCGCAGCAATCTCTTCTAAGCGTTTCCACTTGGCCTCACGCCTCGATTTCACATCCTTCTCCTGTGTCTCTTCTTGAAATTTGAGCAAACATTCCTCGAACAGCTCCGGGTCAGCATCCGAGAAGATCTTGCGGACGTTTTGTGTCAAGTTTTGTACAGCCTGGTTCCAGTGATTTCTTGAATTTCTCTCCAGCCCAGGAAATATAATCGGCAAAATGACTTTGCGGTTCTGTTTGATTAGGTTCTCAATCTGAGTATTGTTCCATAAAAATAGAGTCCTTTCAGCCACCTGAAAAATGAACAAGATAAACTTGGTACAGTCACATACAGAATCAAGAACACTAATTTTGCTTCTACTTGAAAAAGATTAAACAAAATGGTACTTGTAACCGTCCAAGCCCAAGACCAAGCCCACCGCTAGCAGAAAAAATGTTTTGTTCTCCTCCCCAATCGATGTGGGATCTTACAATCCACCCCTTCGGAGCCAGAGTCCTCGCTAACAATCATTTCCCTCTCCAGTCGATGTGGGATCTCACAATCCACTCTCTTAAGGGCCCAACGTCCACTAGTTCCTCTCTCCAATAGATATGGGATCTCATAGTACTTGTGGACTAATCTCGCAAGGTTACATCTCTAGATTCACAGGTTACCAAAACATTTGGCAACAATTGCACCTAAAGCGACTTGGCCCAGGTGCACACAAGGCACCTTTCTGCCTAAGCTCCAGCCTTTTAGGAGGAAAAAGAACTAAGCTCCAACCAGCTATTGTTCTCCAGTGTTGCCCGAATGAAAGCAAACAAACAAGGGTCGGGCAGGCACTTGACCTTTTTCATTAGTTTATATTAAATATGAAAGAACTATAGTTAAAGAAATAAATATACTAAATACGAAAGAACAATAATTAAAGTCGCATATATGAACTCAGAACTCAGAACCTAAAGTTACGAGCTCGCTATGATCTCACAGTTCAATTACCAAACTTAGAAATTAAAAGAAAAATACTAAATATGAAAGATCAATAGTTAAAGTTGTACAACCTATAGAATAGATCTTGTTCAGGTAAGATCTAGCTAAATCAGCCAACCTAAGATTACCATTGGAATAACAAAATCTAATATGAACCATTATAGATAGGATACTATGAAATTCCACATCGATTGGAGAGAGGAACAAGGACAGAACACTGGGCTCTGAAGGGGGATGGATTGTGAGATCCCCCATCGATTGGAGAGGGGAACGAGTGCCAGCGAGGACGCTGGGCCCCAAAGGGGGGTGGATTATGAGATCCCACTACGGTTGGAGAGGGGAACGAAGCACTTTTTATACGTGTTTTAAAAACCTTGAGGGGGAGTCCAAAAGGGAAAGCCCAAAAAGGATAATATCTGCCAGCGGTAGACTTGAAATGTACAAAGAGTGATCATTATAATGGTAGGAAAAACACTATCGAAGTTAACCTTAAACCAAACCTGCCATGGAATTATTGTTTCTTATCTCAAAAAAATCAAACTTGCCATGGAACTAAGAATAGGTAGCATCAAATTTGGAGCACTTAATGCCTTTTCAATCTACTTACCAGTGTAGAAACGTGTTAATTCAGGAACCATTGTTAAGCTAAAAAAGAGGGAAAGCAAGGAAATTGAGCGAAAAGAAAACGAAAAAGAACTCAGTCATACAGTCTACCTGAAAATGTGAACTGCTCAAGCAACGTCCAATCTGTCGAAACAACGGTACCATGCAACGCTGAAACTCGGCAGGCTGAGTCGCTTCTAAAACTTCTTCAAGTTCACCTAAGAACATCACCTCCTTGGAGCTGTTTGTAATTGGCCAATATTTTAGTAAGCCCCTTATGATTGTATCAGCAAGCTTGCAATCTTTCTCTACAAATTGTGTTATACAGTACGATAACTGCTGATGATACATGGGTATGCATTTCGGTTTGTGAAGAGGAATAAGTGCTCGAACGAGAAAGAGTTTATGCTCTTCTTTTAGAGGAAGAGCAAATCCATTGATTATACTGCCCAAAATCTCTAAAAGCTCAGCAATTCCGTTATGCTTCTCGGTTTCGAAAATAAACCGATAGAAAATATTGTTGATTGATTTCCTGATGAATGGTCTATGAACCATAAATTTCCCATAGATGCGGTGCAGAACTGTTTTCAAATAGTCCCTCTCTCTGGGGTCCTCAGAATCGAAAAGATCCAACAGTCTGAGAACAAAAGAGTGATCAATGTACCTCTTTGCCAACTTTGCATCTGTTTCAGGTGATGCCACAAACCTGAGCAGAAACTCATAAACAACTTGTAAGTGTGGCCAAGCAGGGTCCATTGAAGGCTCCTCTTCCTCGAGATCAAATGCTTCTAAAGCTTTGTTATCTCGTGATGGGATGGTAGGCGTTCGAAATAAATTCGACGACACCATCTTCACAATTTCTTGTATAACATTTTCTGACAGCTTTCCATTGACAGATGCAACATAATCAACAAGCTCTATTAGTGTCTGTCGTTTGATATCCTTTTCCTTGAGGTTCTTTGACGGGTCGGTGAAGTCAAACACCACACAACACATGTTCAGCTTCTTAATGAACAAACCCTGCTTCTCCGAATTCGGAACATCTTTGAAACCTGGTAGTGCCTCATAAGTAGCTTGGGAGTTACCATTTGACTTTGAATTGAGCCCTTGAGATGCCTTACTGCCATGATTTTGTCCAATACTCAAAGCAGAATTCGGGCCAGAAAAAGATCCAGTTCCAGCGTTGGCGTGGTTGTTGTTAGCTGCTAAATCATTGCTCCTCGAACTTGTAGAAGCATTAGAAGAAGAGATATTCGTCCCAGCTCCTTCACGATGCTCGGTTGACTTCGATGGTTTTCGTGGAAGCCTATTAAGTATTTGTTTAATCATGACTTCAATGGAAAAACAAAAGATTTTCCTTTTTCACTTCGAAACACTCACTAATTCTCTAATTTCTTCAAAGAAAATACAGCTTCTTTTACATGGAACAACGAACAACCTACAACAAATCAAGAAATTCCCAAATGTAGTCAGCAAAGGATTTAATACCATTTCAATAACAACCCCAGTAGCGTTTAGCCTGCAATCAAATGGGGGAAACCTCCTAAAACTAAACCCATTTAGCACTTCAATTATGAAACCTTAGAAGAAGAAAACAATGGCTATTCTTCCACCAAGAACACAACAGCAGATTTGCTCATATGGGGTTATATCAACAAACCCAGATGGGCAGATGCAGAGAACAATCAAATTAAAAGAAGAACAAGATCATTAAAAGTAGAATCACAAGAACAAACGACTTCCATCTTCAACAACACAAAAAAAAAGAAAAGGGCAGTGAATAATGACCTCACTCTATTCGTCTCTCTCCCCCGCCTCTATTCCCCTTGAGTCCATTAAGGTCAACAAGATAAGCAAGTGGATCAAGAGAGAACAAGATCTGGGCATGATCTATTGACCCACATCAATCTCCAGCAAAAGCAGCCTGCAAAATTCCCAAAAGGCAACAGGATGAGAAAACTGGGTCGCATTCAAAATAGATTCGAAATCAAAATAGGAAGAGATGATGTAAGAACAGGGGGAAACAAAAAAAGTGGGAAGCCGGAGGTAAAATTAAAAAGAGGTGGGGAATTGGAATTACAGAGCTATAGAAGACATGGATGCGGATTTAAGGCGTGAAAGAAAGAGCAGAGAGACGTATAGATAGAAGGCGAGGGATAAAGAAGAGGGGAAGAGAAGGAGATTGAGACCCAACCCAGTGAGTAGCAAAAAGGTTAGGTTAGAGAACAGCAATCCATGGCTGCTGCAGTGTTTGGGATTTCAAGATCGTTGTTCCAATGCTTTGTTTAGCAAAACAACAGTTTCTGATAATACCCTTTCTTCCTCACTTTCCCTTCATACTATCCTTCCAATTTCAACCTCAAAAAATTTTCTCCTTTATTTCCTTTAATTTTTTTACCTTTTCTTTTTCCTTTTCAAAATTATAGTTCATGGGTTTTCTTTTTCTGTCCATTTAAACTCTATATTCTTAAAAATTTGGTCAAAAAACATAGATTATTTCTGCGACATGAACTGAAAGAGCCATATTTTTAACAATATATTTTCGAAATTGTGGTTTATTAAGACCTTAATGTTTGGGAAGCGCTTTGGATGCCTTGTTTGGCGGTGGCTGATTCACTCATGGAGGAGATTATGAATCTCTCCCTCTTTTAAATGTGCATCAATTTTCACCCCCACACCTTTTACTTAAAAGTTGAATCTAACCAATAATCAAGCTAAATCACTCCACTTTTCTTTTTAACCTAATGGTATAATAATCCAACTCCACCAAATTAGGTATTGCAGAGTCATTTTACTCTGACACAATTTTAAAACTCACTTTCAACGTCACAATTTTAAAACCCATTTACTAGGCGTTTCCACACCCTTAGCCTCACAATTTTAAAACAATATAGGATCTTATAAATTGTCATCCAACTTTTACTAGCACCAATGTTAATACCCGAGGTACAAAAATATATTCGGAAGACAGAGAAAGGAGAAAGAGTGGCTTTATCTATCCATCAATTATCACCCCTAACCAAAATACATTATTATATCATTCAAAAACAAAAAAACAAAAAAAAGGAAACCACTACACATGTTCAAATTGAAAGTCTATAAGACTCGTAAAAATCCCTTGTGCTTCCTCTTCTTCCTGACCCGCCTCCTTCCTCGACTGGGCTCTTCTTGCCAAGGCAAAAGATGGGTTTTTGAATCGGTCAACGTGTCCAGCACCAGGTTCCTTACCCCTGTGTCATTGACCTCACAGAACCGGCTCGACCAGTCCTCTGGTTCCACTGCCTTAGTCCCCAGCCCTGGCGCCCTGTCCTTCGACCCCACGTTCTGCTGATCCTGCCAATCCGCCACGTACGTCGCCACCCGCCTGTAAAACTTCTCCTTAAACACTTCCCAAACTTGGTACTTGTAATGGTTTATGACCATCTCACTCCTATCCAAATTCACATACTGAAACCCATCTCTCAAGTGGAAATGATGCACCACGTTGATCAATGTGGAGTTCAAAACCTCCGGGTTCACTATGCTCTTGTGCCGCTCCGGCACGGCTTTCCTGCACGTGTACCCAACCGTAACGCCCTGTGGCGGCATCCGTTTCAGCCCCGATGGCCCGAAGCTGTGGCAGGACACGCGAATCTCCCCAACCGTGGTGTTTTTGGCTTGGTTTGTGAGCACGTCCAGTAGAGACAAACCACTTGGCAAGTAGAAAAACTCGTCAACATCAATGAATCCGACCCAGTTGCAAGAATCACGAGCCCGTAAAGCACAATGTGCAAAACCAGATTCCTGGGTCTTAATCCAGGGCCAGATATATCGGGAAATATTGTGTTTGACACTGAAGATTGATGCAATTGCGTCTTCTATGTCGTCGTCGCTGTTGTTGTCGTAGATGAACCAGCGGCTGACGCCGAGACGGGCGTGGTAAATGATCCATTCTTTAAGAAACTGTGCTTGGTTTCGCAGCATTGTGCATATGCACATCTCGTGGGGCTTCCGGGGGGGTGGTGCGGAGGATTCTGATAAGGGCAATGGGCGGGCTACTGATTTCAAAATTCCGCCGCCTTTAATTCTAATGGAGACTTTAATTGCATCATGGATTCTATTGGGATTGCCGTGCAAACTAATTGGTGTTCTACAGCGCGCAACTTCTTGGGCAATCGACATCACCTCGGACCTTAGCAGAAACTTGACCTTCCGAAAATCCCACCCAAAAACACACTCGAATTTCGACGCGTTGGTGAGTCGCTCAGGCCGTAGATTGAGGCCTTTGACAAAGACAATGGTGGTGTTGTCTCGGTCCATTAGTGCTTCATACGCAAGAGAGTCCCACCGGTGCGACTCCCCACCTCGGAGATGGGACTTGGATCTCACACTAATTGAAACTCTAGACCCGCGAGGCGGGAGTGGGCACCGGACTATTTGCTTTTGAAGACTCTCCTCATTATCCAAGCCGATCGGCCGCCGCCGCCGCCGCTTGTGGGGCACCGACGAGTTCCCGGCGAAATAAATGCAGGCGATATCCCTTATGGCAAATGGTCGAACAGTTTGTGGGTGGTTGATGAAAACGAGAGCTTGATCGGGTAGGGTCACCGTTTCTTGAACGGAATACCGAAAATTAACAGAGGAATCATCGGAAACGACGCTATTCACCGGAGTTTGCCGCGTGTGAACCAGCTCTGGTTGAAAGGAATCTGTTACACGTTTTACATACATCGAAGAAAACCGAAAGGAAAAAAAAAAAAAAAAAAAATCAGAGTTCCCAACAATGACAGATTCAAATTCCGATTAGATCAGGCAGAAATCTAAAAAAAAGAAATTAGTTAGAGCAATTGGGGAATGAAAATGGAAATGGAAAAACATACCACCGGAGAAGAGACGAAAAGTGATGAAAAGGAGGAAGGGTAGAACGAGGAGGGTGCACCAGAAGATGGCGATCCAAGAAACGACATTGCGTTTCCTCCGATCTTTCATGGCGGAGGCGAGGTCATATATGAAATTTGCGTAGGAAAATGATTGTGCCGGCGAGTGGGTTCAGTCATTCATGCTATAGGGGGCAGAACAGAGGCGAGCAGAGCAGGGCAGGGTCAGATCTCGTGGTCGGGCCCTGCGTTGGCTCTGGAATGGAAGGAAAGGAGAAGGAATAGAAGAAGGAAAGTTGTGTTGAGTTGTGTTCTGTTAATGGTTTGAAGGGAAAGAGAAAGGGCTGCCGCTTTTGGTGGCTTATCGGAGGGTGGTTACTGGTAAATCCTCATAAAACGAAGATTCCACCTCTTCGTCTTCTTCCCTTCCCTTCCCTTCCCTTCCACCCAAACAATGCCACCTCATCCAAAACTGCCTTTCCTTTTTTATCAACACTTTTTTTTTTTTTTAAACATAATTATATATATGTATAAAATTGTTTTTTAAAGTACAATTGGTTAATAAGTTTTGAGAATTTGTTTATTTTTAATTCGTGTACACAATTTTTTTCTTTATTTAGCCTCTCCATTTTAAAAATATATTTATTATGTAAAAATGCATTTATTTATACATTACTAATTGTCACCATACTTATTTGTGTTTGTGTGTTATATACTCGAGCATCGAATGACATTCGAGAGAAATATTTTAGAAAACGTGGACAAAAAAAATATGTTGAATTTTCTTAAAAAAAAAAGCAAACGCGAATAAACATAAGACTTACCTATTGGAAGAGTTAATAAGAATTTTGATAAATGCATTGTTTCATATTAAAATAAAATATCTTAAAAAAAACAATTGTATGAAATGGTAATTTATTAAATTTATTAGTAACGGTTGAAATTCTACATAAAACTATATTTATTGATTGGGATGGAATGACGTGGGAGGAGGAGATTGAGGGTACAAAAAGTTAACGGTGGTTTTGAATGTAGTGGATGGGTCCCACTTTCGACGATGTTTTTCCTTTTTTCATTTTCATTTTGGAGAGATAAATAATAATAATACCTGGAATAATAAGTTGTAGAGGTAACAAGTACTTGCTAATAGGGGTTGGAATCATACATGGATGATTATGCAACAACAAAATCCTGCTCACTCACAAGCTCAGACACTACCTAACTACACCACGTCCGTCCATATAATTAAACCATATAAGCATCGGTTTGCCCTTGCCCCTGTTCCGACCACCCGGGCACCGCTCTGAATTTGCAAACAGGACATGTTCCCTGCTGCCCCAGCCACGGATCTATGCAGTTCGCATGGAACTACAACATTGAATTCATGTATCGAGATTAAAGGGAAGAGAGGCTTCAAATACTAACGTGAAAGGAAACGACCAGCTAATGAGAACAACCAAGTCCATTTTGTAATGGCCCAAGCACGTATTCCTCTTTAGACTTCTCCTCAAGGTTTTTAAAATGCGTCTACTAGGTAGAGGTTTCCACACCCTTATAAAGAATGTTTTGTTCTCCTCCCCAACCAACCGATGTAGGATCTCACACATCCGATATTTATTCAGAAGGGTAGGCAAAGAGAGAGAGATAAACCTGATGCAAACATGGCAAACTGCGTATGAGTTCACCAACATTTACTTGCTCTAAGCAAACACTGCATGTAAGTTCATCCTGCAAGGACTTGGTACCGCTAACCGCATTGACTGAATCTGGTCTCTTCTGCAAAAGAATAAAACGTACTTGAAAATTGATAACAAGAATCAAGAACACTACAAAATTCAGGCCTTCTTTGTGTGTTCTGCATTACAAAACGAGTAATTTGGTGGATACCTCATTGGATTCTGAAGATGAAGCCTGTTGATTCGCAGCAGGGTCGCTGCCCATAATTTAAAGAAAACTTAATTTCAGTTTTTTGGGCATAAGCTAGAGTATAACAGATAAGATGCACTAATTAATTATGGATTACCTTTGAGGACCAGAAACCTTGTATTTATGAACAGGAAGAGCATTTATCTGTTCCTCGCTCATTGACGGTGTTGTTGGAACATTGTCAGAATCCAACGCTCTCAAAGTTTCATAGTCTGAAGAAAAATGATATGTTAAGACAGTATCATAGACAAGAATATATAGGAAACTTTGGTTCCTTAACTAATCAACACAATAGAAAAGAGTGTATGCCGAGAAATAGGTGCAATCGGTTGTAACACCCCAAGCCCACCGCTAGCAGATATTGTCTTATTTGGGCTTTTTCTTTCGAGCTTCCCCCTCAAGGTTTTTAAACGTGTCTACTAGGAAGAGGTTTCCACACCTTTTATAAGGAATGCTTCGTTCCCCTCTCCAACTGATGTAAGATCTCACAATCCACCCACCTTGGGGCCCAACGTCCTCGCTAGTACACTATTCGGTGTCTGGCTCTGATACCATTTGTAACAGTCCAAGCCCCCCGCTAGCTAATATTGTCCTCTTTGGGCTTTCTCTTTCCATCTTTCCCTCAAGGTTTTAAAATGTGTCTGCTATGGAGAGGTTTCCACACTTTTTATAAAAAATGTTTTGTTCCTCTCTCCAACTGATGTGGGATCTCACAGTCCACTCACCTTGGGAGCCCAGCATCCTTACTGGCACACTACCCGGTGTCATTTGTAACAGCCCAAGCCCACCGCTAGCCCAAATTGTCTCCTTTGGGCTTTCCCAATTCGGACTTCCCCTCAAGGTTTTAAAACGCATCTTCTATGGAGTGGTTTCCACACCTTTTATAAGAAATGCTTTGTTCCCCTCTCCAACCAACTTGGGATCTCACATCGTTACACTAGAAGAATATCAAAGAATAGTGGCCATGATTGACTAATTCTAAGCTAAGAAACTGCATTGTATAGATTTGAACCACACCTAAATCATCAAATTCCCTATCAAGCAGAGCAAGTTGAAGCCTTAGCCCTTGTAAACGCCCTCTAGTTGCAAGTGCTATTGATGGTGGCATATGCAACCTCAATTCAGTGTGACCCAGAAGACCACTAGCTGCCATAGCTCTAGCTTGGGCTTGAGCCTGAAGTTGTTGACAAGTCGCGTACATCCTTAATGTTGTAGCCATTAAAAAGACACCAAGCACAAGCCAGAGCTAAATATGCATTTTCAGAAGAAGAAAATGTAAATATTTGCATCAAGGGTTAAAAAGTAAAACCAGTCTACAAGACAATCACAGTGTGGGAAGCGAAATTTACCAGAAAGTTTGGTGACATCTGGTGAGAGTTCAATATCATGAATAACAGAAGAACTGAAACAAAATAAAGGAGTAAAACCAATGCAATAGATCAAAATTATCACATGAAACAGAAATCAGTCATGAATATAGGTGAAATGGTACCTGTGACAAGAAAGGCAAGTGAGTTTGAGTTAACAGGACGTGCTGCATGAACACGCTGATCGGGAGCAGAAAGAAAATATATTTTAAACAAAAATTTCTGAGCATTGGTATTGAAAACGTAAAGTCGTTCAAATATCGAGCATACCATTGCACGCCGCTCAGGTATAAATCCAGGGAGACCATTTTCTATGTCTGGAACTCGTGTTCCACGGAAAACAAAACTCATGTCCGATGTAGATGTGACAGCTAGTTCAAGTCAGAGAAATGTGAATCTACATAATGAAAAATCTAATGAACTCCTGACAATAATCTGCAGAACACATCAAGAAAAATGCTCCAGTATCTTAATAGAAAGAAACCTAATGATTCCCCGCAACTCCTTGAACAAATGACATAAGAACTGAAGCTTGAAGAATCAAAGAGTCATAATAGCCTAAGATTTGTCAAGATGTAATGACAATGGCTAACCAATAAACCACTCATATGACAAACAAAATCATGAGTAATTTAAAAGAGTTCGAGGTTCTTCCAATACATATACATATGCAGTTCAACAGGAAGAGCATAGCAATCCCAATTAATTGTTATCTTAGTTATCAAATTCAATCCATCAGCCACAATCATTCATCAGCTGATCACCTGGGCATCCCATTAACACCAAAAAGACTGTAAGATCACTGCATTCAAACTCAAGTACATACATTCATCCATCCATCTTATATCAAAAGATTGAGGTCTCTACTCAAATGCTAACGCTCGAGTAAGAAATCAGAACTACCGGTCGATCGAACCAGATCAGTTTTGAACATTTTTAATCCAAATTCTCAATTCTCCACATTTCCATTAAACTCCCAGAGATAATTAAATGAGGCGAGAACATGAATCTATAAACAGAATCAGACAGACACGACAATTCTACAGCCCCATAAGCTTCGATGGCAGTTAAACAAGTGAAATTCAAACAATAAAAAAAGAAAAAACGCTTAATTAAAGAATCCCGAGTAACAAAACAGGCATAAGAAACGAGCGATCATCAAATAATCGAACCAGATTAATCCTTGATCAGAGAAATCCGAGACCTACAGAACAGAATCGAGTAAATGGGGTTGATTTTGTTGGTCCAATAACAACAAGGATGGCTTGGAATCGAAAAGTTACGATGATGGGGCATGCTAAAATTACGTGAAAAATGATAACCCGGCGGTAGCGACGGAGGAGATGGGGGAGCGAGTCGATGGCGGGAGGTGACTCGGACGTGTTGAGTTGCTTGTTGTGACCCGTCTCTTCTAAGGAAGGCTTTGGATAAAAGGAGTTCAGTTGAATGCATTAAACGACGTCGTATTAGATTTGCTCAAACCGAAATGACCACTCCATTCTGTGGGACCCTGTCTGTCCCCAACATAACAATTTTACGATTTTATTTTCCCACTAATAATTTAATATATAACAATTTAATTATTTTTTTAATCTCCAATTAAATTAAATTAAATTATATTAAAGAGTTAAGCCAGTTTTTCTCTGGGCATGGTTGAATTATTGTAAAATGTATTAAAATGTAGAACCAAAAATTAATTTTTATAATGTTATGTTTAAAACATAATTTAGACAAAGTCATAGGTTATTGTGGCTTTAATGTCTTTCTAGTTTAATGTAGTTTAAAATTTTTGGAGCCGTTGACCAAAATTGAATTGAAAATTTTAAAGGTCCAATCCGAGGCGTTGACCCGCTGAATCACACCTGGTCTCGACGAATCCCAGCCTTGATTTTGCCAGATCATATTCCATCCACAGGTTCTGTTGATGATGATTCCCTATCACAAACGCTGCTGTTCCTAACAAATCCGAGTTCCCAAACGTCATGCAATACACCCAATCACCACCCTTCACCATTCCCGGCACTCGGTACAGCAGCAACTCCCCGCCGACAACCATCTCCGCCCCATTCAACATTAGACTTACCGCCGGCAGCGGCGGAAGCTTCCCCTGATTCGCCGGTACTCGGAAGCACGAGTCCATTGCTCCTTGGAACACGAAATTCGGATCATCCAATGGAACCAAAACGCCCTTCGTTTGTACCAGAAATTCGTTCTTTAAAGCCGTGTACACTGGCCCCAGAAGAAACGTGAACTGGGTCCCGGAATCCACCATGGTCTGCCCGGCGCCGGTGTGGTCCGGAACCAGAATTGATTTCTCCAACGCCAGGATTTTGTTCCCCACTTTAATTCCCTCCAGTTTGACTGTGTACGCGAACCGATCGTACGACGGCAATGGCGTCGACATTTGAACCAACGGCGTGTAGGCCATATTCCCAACCCACGAATGATTACCTTCGCCTAAAATCAGAACGCCGGAGGAATCACGACCCGATATGCAGTAAGAGAATTTCGACAGACCCAATTGAGTCACAAACGAAAGCGACCCCCGGTTCATCCCCATTAGCCCAGTGGTCTTCGCATCCTCCTGCGGATTCGAACTCGAATCCGAACCCATACACCCGAATAAAGTTCCGGGTTTATTAAACGACCCGATTCGAAACGTGTCGGATGCAAGATTGCCCTCGAGAGACGAGCCGTCAGCGTATGAGACAAAGACATTGCATAGTTTTTCTGAGTCGCATACAACCGGGTTGGGTAAGTCTCGGGTTTGCTTCTGGCAAATGGGGGAACTGCAGGGGATTCGCGAGTAAGAAGAGGAAGAAAGTGGGTTAAAAACAGAGGTCAAAGTTTGGGTTTTTTTGCAGTTAAGCCATGGGAGTTCACTCCCTGTATCCAGCACCATCGTGACAGCTTGAGGCGGCGATCCGACAGTCAACTCAACGGTCAACGTGACATTATGGTGGAAACTGAGTTTGTTCGACGGCTGTGAATTCAATCCTGTCTCTGTTTTGAGAGGCAAAACCATCGCCTGAGTTGCAGAAAAACAGAGGCTCTGCTTGAAACAGAGGAGGAAGACGAGGAGTTGCAGAAGGTGGAGGAAGAAGTCCATGATTTCGCAATGGAATCGAATCTAATCCACGAGAAAGAATATGGGTTGATCGTGTTTTTGAATGGAATGGGATGGATTTGTTGGTTCGGATTGAAATATCCCAAGGAAATAGAGCGTTTCTTGAGAGAAAAAGGGACTGTTTCATAGTTTCATAAATAGTGCGTTTTGTGTACAAAAACGTGCGTTACGGGGTAGGCTGTAGGCAAAAATATTGTCCATTAATTTACATTATTATAATTTTTGTATTTAAGGAATGTTTTCCTATACACACATTTAATTCAAAATAAAATTAATTAAAATGCTTTGATAGTTGTGAATATATATGTGAACTAATTAAGATATATCTCGTGCATATGCAATTAAATAAATTAAATATGATTTTATCTCGTTATTTATAACCATTAATATATTGCCTTTTCTATTATTTATTTTGTTTCAATATTTTATCTTTTCTCTCATTTTTGCGTAAACAATTACTTTAGTGGTTGCCATTCAATTTCTTCTTCACAAATATATTCTAAATTTAATGTTTATGCAATTTTCTAAAATTTTGATAAGACTTGATATTCCAATTATACTAAAGTTTGTGAATTATAATATAACCTTTTTTTTCTTCCTATTATATTAGTTTTAAATATTTGTATAGCTTGTATCCTTTTTTGTAAAAATTGAAACAATTATCAAACACGATCTTAATCTTTTGAACTGAGAGCGGAATTGGAATATACATACATTAGCGATAGCTGAAAAATTTGTTTCGGGTCGAAAGAGAGAAAGAATTGTTGGTCATAGCTTTCGTAGACATGGAATTAAAAACAAGATTGTGACACCTAAATTTGAAATGATGTCTTCTACGAGCTAGAATATAATAGAAGCAATAGAGAAAAGACGAGTCCTAAAGTTATAAGAGAAAGTAGAGGTGAAAATTAACCGAAGAAGCCCAATGCAAGACAAAATTTGAACCAACACAAAAGGATTAGGCCATCAGGTATGAAGAGAAGAATTTGGGATAGAGCCTAAATGAAACTCCTCGACCTCGACCTCTCGAGGAGACACATGTATTGTATGTCCTCGACTCATGGCTTGATTCATCTTCAACCTTATTCGTATCAAAACATAAGAAACCCTAAAGAGTTATCATTCATGTAAAGATCAGACTTATTCTATCAAAATTTTACTATCAACTACTCTATAATACAATCAATCTGGTTGACTTTAGATTAGTTATTTACCTTGTTTGGTTGAAAAACAACAAATCACCCACTATTATTAATCAATAACTTGTCACATTCCATGACCTAAACACGATGATTCAAGGGTCAATATTACGTGAAATTTTAATACATTTACTACTTTTCATAACTCGAGTTTCACGAGACCCTTAGAATAATGAAGAATTGGCTCCAAAGTTAATTCTCGGCCTTTTCTCTCTTAAGGACGGTGAGACTCATAAAAACCCATTTGGTTGTTTTTTCGAGGGATTAGTTAAAATTCCAACAAACCCATCAACTTTGACCTTTTTCTTGAGGGGTCGGCCTTTCTCGAGTTGTGTAGAACCTTTAAGTCGACCCTAATGTCATACGAACAAATTCAAATTGGTTCTAAAACAGCAATTAAAGAGTGGAGGTTTGACAGCTCAAATCAAAGGGTATTTCATATAGGACTCGGAGGGCAAAATGTGATGACATATCGAGGAGCCCTACACATTTTAAGCCCGGTAGATTCATCAAAAGCATAGCTATAAGCCATGGGGCATATGGCCTTAAACAAATGCCCAAAAATCGATGGCTTACAAATTTTGGGATCTGCATATTCCCCTCTGCAGCAATACTTATCCGATTTCGCAGCCAAACAAGCGCTTTTACACCCCACCACTTTCCCCCCTCTCTTCACCTCCAGCACCGATGGGCAGCACCGGTTCAGATCCGCCGCACACGCCGCAACCCCACACCCAACGTTCCCGCCGATCGGAGCCATCGCCACCGGAACATTGAATCCATCCACCAGACTCACATCGTAGTAATGCATCGACGACTTCGAAGTCCCCAACGTCATCTCCACCACCGTCGCCGGCGGTACGCCGCCGATTCCGCTACAATTGAGGAGTCCAGCACAGTCGCCGGTCTGGCAGGAACCTTGGGCGGTTTTTGGGTCGAAACAACAGCCCTGTCTTGGCCAGACTCTGCCGGACCATCTCTCCGGCAGTTCAACCACCGTCTGTTCTCCAGTTGAGAGATGAAATCCACCGTCTCTGGGAAGTGGGTTGCCGGCGTTTCCTAAAATACCCGGCCATATGCTCTCCTTACAGTTGTTCACTATGATCAACTGAACCCCATCTGTAAAACAGAACACCACATTCATAAGTAAAAGAAAGAACATTCCTTCGACTAAAAATCCAACGAAGAGCACAAAATATGAACCTGCAAAAGAGAAGAACAAGAAGAACAAGAAGAAGGAGTGATTAGACATTTGATTTAGATTAATTTTGAGAAGGAAACTGGAAGTGTGCTCTGTAATTGAATAAGGAGAAACTTGAAAACAGGTTCCTAATTTACAGGCACCATGATTTTGAGCTTCAGAAACTGTAATTTCTGAAACGGTTTTTGATCAACTGGAGGCTTCGTTTGATCGTTGGAAGTAAGTTATTTGCGGGACAATTATGAAATAAATCAATTTCAATAGGATAAATTAGAAAAAAAATTAACTTAAAATTATATAAATAAAATTATGACGTAATTATTTATAATTTTAATTTTTTTTATAAAAAATTTACGTTAATTTATGTTTAAGAAAGTTTTATATTAAAATGAAATTGTAATAGAAAAAAACGAGAATTTATATAGCCCGGTCTAGTTTTCCAGAAGCCCATTTTGAACAAATCCGGTTCGAGGAAAAGAAACAGACAGCTAATAACCGGATCATTCGGTTGGCCAACCCTAAAACGAGTAAACTTAACCGGCTGTAGTTGCCCTAACCGGCCCATCCGGTACTGAAAACCAGCGCTTTTCTGCTCACGAAACTCAAAACTCAAACCCTAAACCCAACTCGGTTTCTTTTGTTTTCATCAAGCCGAACCCTTCTTTGTCCTGCAGAGTATTCAACTTCGAGTAAGGTTCTATCTCATCTGTATCTTTATACTTTTTCAATTTCGTAGATTTTTTGGCTTTCGATTATAACATTCATGCTTCTAATAATCGATGAGCCACCCTGAGATTGAAGGTCTTCATTTTGGAAATAATTCCGTTTTTTTCTCCATATTTTCTTGTTACGTAAATTTAATCAATCTGTGTGTGGGTGTTTTTTTCCTTTTTTCTGGGAAGGCATCTGTTGAGATTGCGGAAATGAGTTCCGGTTTGCAGCTAGTTCCTATCACGCCGCAAAAACATGACCCAGCATGGAAGCACTGTCAAATGTTTAAGAATGGGGATAGAGTGCAGCTCAAATGTTTGTACTGTCACAAACTGTTTAAAGGTGGAGGGATTCATAGAATAAAAGAACATCTTGCTGGTCACAAGGGTAATGCTTCTACTTGCCACAGTGTTCCTCCTGAGGTCCAGATTATAATGCAAGAGAGTTTAGATGGGGTGACGATGAAGAAGAAGAAGAGACAGAAGCTTGATGAAGAAATGACTAATGTGAATGCCATGACTGGTGAGGTAGATGCAATTTCAAATCATATGGATATGGATTCTAGTCTTCAATTGATTGAAGTTGCTGAGCCACTTGAAACCAGTTCAGCTTTGCTAATGAATCATGAGGAAGGAACAAGTAATAAACTGGGAAGGAAAAGGGGTAGTAAAGGGAAGAGTTCTTGCGTGGAAAGAGGTATGATTGTCATTCCGAATGGTGGTGGTATACTAGATTCTAATAAGGTCAATAATCAAGTGCATATGGCTGTTGGCCGATTTTTGTATGACATTGGGGCATCTCTAGAAGCAGTAAACTCTGCCTATTTCCAGCCAATGATAGAGTCAATTGTTTCAGCCAGTACTGGGATCATACCGCCCTCGTACCATGATATTCGGGGTTGGATATTGAAGAATTCAGTGGAAGAAGTGAGGAGTGATTTTGACAGATGCAAAGCAACCTGGGGAAAGACTGGTTGTTCTGTCATGGTTGATCAGTGGCGAACAGAAGCAGGTCGAACCATGCTGATTTTCTTGGTGTATTGCCCCGAGGGAACAGTGTTTTTGGAATCTGTGGATGCATCTGGAATTATGGATTCCCCAGATTTGCTTTACGAATTACTCAAAAAAGTTGTGGAACAAGTTGGGGTGAAACATGTACTGCAGGTGATTACTAGGTGTGAAGAAAATTATGCTATTGCTGGTAGAAAGCTTTCTGATACGTATCCGACCCTCTATTGGACTCCATGTGCTGCGAGTTGTGTGGATTTGATTCTTGGGGATTTTGGAAACATTGAGAGTGTAAATACTGTTATTGAGCAAGCTCGATCGATTACAAGATTTGTCTATAACAATAGTATGGTTTTAAACATGGTCAGACGGTATACCTATGGTAACGATATCTTAGAACCTTGCGCCACAAGATCGGCCACAAACTTTGCCACGTTGAATCGGATGGTTGAACTGAAACGATGTTTGCAGACCATGGTTACTTCTCAAGAGTGGATGGACAGCCCATATTCAAAGAGACCAGGGGGATTGGAAATGTTGGATTTAATCAGCAGTGAATCATTTTGGTCCTCATGCAATTCAATTATTCGTTTGACAAACCCTCTGTTGAGAGTTTTTAGAATAGTGGGTAGTGGGAAGCGACCTGCGATGGGATATGTTTATGCAGCAATGTATAATGCTAAGCTAGCAATTAAGACAGAACTTGTTGACAGAGAGCGTTACATGGTCTACTGGAACATTATAGATCAGAGATGGGGACAACAGTGGAATCATCCTCTTCATGCCGCTGGATTCTACTTGAACCCCAAGTTCTTTTATAGCATTGAAGGAGGTGAAATGCATGGTGAAATCGCATCAGGCATGTTTGATTGCATAGAAAGACTGGTTTCTGATACAAAAATTCAAGATAAAATAATAAAAGAAATAAACTCATACAAGAATGCTGTTGGAGATTTGGGAAGAAAGATGGCTATTAGAGCGAGAGAGACGCTGCTTCCAGGTTAGTATCTAATCTATTGCTATTCCTCAGCTTCCATTATGCACCATCGCACAATTTGCATTTCACCAGCTTGTTCATGACTTGCATTTCTGAAAAACGCTTGGAACCAGATACATGGCTGATTACACGTTCTAGGATTATTCGTATAACTGGCATGCTAAGGACTTGGGAAGCACATATGTTTAGCACAATGATTTTTAGGAGATGTTTTCTATCATACTGACCATTAAATTTCATTCTGCATGACTTTCACGTCCCAGTCGGATAAACTGGAGCACATCTGTTGCGTAGTTATCTTCCATGCATATCAAGAGCGACCATTTTTCTTCATGTTTATCTTCTTTCTGGCTATTGGTTGAATGATCTTTTCATTTGTTTATGTTTCTTGTAGCTGAGTGGTGGTCAACATATGCATCAAGCTGCCCATGTTTATCTCGCTTGGCCATTCGAATTCTTAGTCAAACCTGCTCCTCAGTGGGGTTAAAGCAAAATCAAATCCTTTTTGATAAGTTACATGATACCAGGAATCACATTGAACACCAACGTCTTAGTGACCTTGTATTTGTGCGCTTCAACTTGCAACTCAAACAAATGTAAGTCAGTTGAAACATTTATTACACAATGAGTCTCTCTGTTTGAAATTTAGGGGCATTGCTGAAGTTTTTTTTTTCCCAATGAATTTATTGGCAGGGCTGCTAAAGCCAATGAACAGTATCAAGTTGACCCCCTTTCCTTCGATGGGCTCAGTATTGTTGATGACTGGGTTTGGAGAAGGGATTTATGTGCAGAGGATTATGGGAATCTGGAATGGACAGTTCTTGACAGCCCTCCCTCCGGTTCCACTAGGCTTTTACCCCTGCACAATGACTGCGATGACTTGGTAGCAGGTGACTAATTCATTATGGTTTTATTACCACTATGAGACTACAATCCATACTGAAATTCTCTCAAATGTACAGGGTTTGATGACTTGGAGGTTTTTAAAAGGCAGAGGGAGAGTGAAGACGACAATATTTCATAGCACGAAGCTACTGATGCCTTCAAGTAAGTCGCATCGATTCTGTTAATGGATGATCTTACTTGTGTCTAATTATCATGCATGGTGGAATGATGCGATGGTATTATGTAGTCGAGCTCCTCAAGAGCAGATTGAATGTTGTATGTCTCAGTAGTAGAGTAGGTCACTAGTCCACTGTATCTTAGAATTGAGCAAGTCAAGTAGCTTTGTAGATTACAACGCGTTTAGGCCGACTTATGATTTAGATTGTTCAAATTAAAGCTGTATATGCAAACCATGGAAGGAGACACCCTTCAAATAAATTTAATGAAATCTTGGTTGAGCTTTCTGTGCGGAAAATTCTGTGCACATCCCTTCGTGATTGCTTATAATTCATAATTGCAACTTCCATTATCACTCCTAGCAGTTGGGTCGAAGTTCTCTGCATTAGGGTCTGTGCAGCCTTCAGGGACAGGAAAATTCACCTGCTGAGCGGCTTTGCCTGCAACAGACAGAAGCAGCAGCTAAGGATAAGCTGCTTATGTTTTGTACAATTCTTAACATCTGTAGAGGGTCAAGAGAGAGCTAACCGTAGAATGCTCCACTTTTTATAGCGTCTTCATTGGCATCGCCAAGAGCAGCCTCGCTCAAGTACTTGTCAGCCAATTGGACTCTCTTTACGTTCTCTTGCTCCTGAACGAGCATGTTTCCATACTCGAGAAGCTTCTCTAAGGTCATCTTTGGCTGCTCGAACGTCGGTGGTCCTTCCTTTGAGTTGACGAGCCTCTTAGAAATATTTTCAACTCCGACTGAAGCAGCCCACTTCCTCACTTCATCGTCATATACTCTTGCCCTCAGGGCACCAAAGAAATCTGTATGATCATGGTTTAGTTTATCAGGTTAGAATATAGATGGGAAATGAATCATAGTACTTTTGTATTTCATTCATAGTTTACACTCGAAACTTACCTATGGATTGGCCAGGGAAGGTATCAACAAGCTTGACAATGTCTTCTTTAGGAACATTGTCACTCCTAAAGATTCCTGTGCAGACACCAATTCGATCCTCCCGAGTAGGTGCCCAGTAGAATTTTTCCATACGACCATCACGGATGAGAGGAGCATACAGTGTTGAGAAGTCGTTACCCGTGACAATGATGGGAACACGGGGGTTGTCCTCTTTGTTGTACATACCAGGGAGCTGAACATTGGTTGGATTATCAGCTATGTTCATGAGGGTAGCGTTAACCATCTGGTTGTTCACAGTGTATTGAGTAGTGCCACCAAGACGACCAGCTCCTGCGTCGAGATCGTTGATGAAGAGAACACACATTTTCCCTTTCTTGATAATGTCCGCTGCTTCACGATATCTCTGTCGAATCAGTTTTGCAGGTTCCCCTGCATTTCCACTCTCCAATTCTCCTGCACTCATCATAATGGGGCTGAAACAATGAAACAAAACATTAACATGAAACAGTTTGAAATCATCTGAAATGGCTAAAGCCAAGAGGATGGAGAGGAATGAAACTCACTTGATTCCCATCTTGGCCAAAACAAGTTCACATTGGAAGGATTTTCCTTGACCTTTGCCTCCCCAAACACCCAAAATCAGAGGAACCTAAGGCAGAACGATCCGGTCAAGTAATTGGTAAAAGAAATAGCCAAACCCAGGAATGAAACTAATGAACAGTAAACCAGTTTTGTGGTGAACCTTGATATTGGGAAGTTTCATGAAGTTCTTAGAGATATGAACAACTAGTTTGTCCATAAAGGAAGGAGCAATGTAAAAGCCATCCACATTGTTGTCTAAATTGTACCTATAATATCATCGTCAAAACTATCAGATCCTTCATTACGAACCATAGATGAACACACACACACACACACACACACACACACACACAAAAGAATATGTAGGATTTTTGTTGAACTTACTGACGAAGTCCAGCACTCAAATATTCATAAGAATTAAGAACAGGGTCATGAGTTCCTGCTCCAGTAGGAGCTTGGAAGAGTGAGTCAACCAGTCCCTTTCCTCTGGTGATATCTTGCTGATCATCAGAGATATCATAAGCAAGCCCCTTCCATCTATCCTTATCAGTTTGCTTCTTTTCATCAATTTCTTCTGCAACAGCTACTACCTTCAAGCTGCTTCCCCAAGAGACCTTTGAATTGGGGTATCTTGAGTTCACTTTCTTCAAGCTGCTGCCTAGGAATGCAGAGCTCTGAACTGAAGCTCCGGAGATGGCGCCATTTAAACTCACCTGCAATAAACAAATCCCACGCTTTCACTTTCACTTTCACTACCCAATCAACCATTCTTCACCCCCTCTAATTTCACATCTTGTGATCATTACAAACTCTTATTCCAGCTAGAAATTTTCAATTCTAAACATTAATGGCTGAAAAGATGTCAGTTACCGGAATTCTGTTGACAGCTCCGGCGGTGGAGAGAGCGGTGGCCATCAGATTCGAGAGGAAGGAATGAAAGAAAGGAACTGAGTTCAAGGAGAGAAGTTTGGAGTGTTTAAGAGTTTCAAATTGAAGCAAATGTAAGAGGAAGACGATATTTTTGCAGTAAAAAAGATAGAACTTTGGAGTTCAAAGTTCGGTGTGGGCAATGGTAGTGGCAGTGGATAGGCTTTTCAAGTTGTTGACGACCATACAATCTTGGTTGCTGGGACAACACGTGTCATCTGGGAGATGGACTGGAACTGTGTCGTTTTGAGGATACGTTGTGTGTTTTTTGGTTATCCACTAAAATCAACGTAATAGTAATCACCTCAAAATTTAGATTTCTACAAATTGGTTTGGTTATTAAAAATACATGGCAAGCAATGGTTTGTCTATCGAATGATAAGTAAGCGTGAGCTATATAGTAACAATTCAAACCCATACTAGTAGATATTATCTGTTTTGCTCGTTACGTATGACCGTCAATCTTACGAGTTTAAAACACGTTTGTTAGGGAGGGGTTTCTACACTCTTATAAGCAATATTTTGTTCCCTTCTCTATCCGATGTGAGATCTCACAATTTACACCATTGGAATCGTTGGCTTATCGCCCAATATCTGGCTCTATACCATTAGTAAGAGATTTTCGAGTGCCCTCCAAATTTTATCATCTTTCTTTTGAGTGCATTCACATTTCTTCGTAATATTGGTTAAACTATGGTGATATTAATCGAGAAGGAAGTTATGGGGATGAAGAGACAAAACCCATGAATTTAAACACTCAAACATTGTGTAAGAGAATCAAGAAATGATAATTTATGTGGAGTGAGAAACAAATCCAAAATTATGATCATATACCATTAATGCGATGGAGGAAGTTGAGCCCAAAACACATCTTCAGAAATTTGGGTATTTGAAATCAAATTATGAACTGCCAAACAAGCTCCTCCTGATGATTCTCCCACTGAATTTTTTCCATTACTATGATCTTCCATATCCATTTCCTCGTTTCCATTCTCTTCCTCTTCGTCAATCTGTAATCTTTCATATATAGCGTTTGTAAACGAAGCTGCAATTACTATCACAGGGCCGGCGGCGATGAGGGGACCGGAAACCAGGCCGCCGACGACCCGTCCCTGGCCGCCGGCTAGACAGACGGTCAAGCTAGTAGCCCACTGGGGGGACGGTGCGGGATGGAAAGCACCAGAGAGTGACAAGATCTCGAAGCGTTCATGGAGAGTGATGACGCCGCCAGGGGCAGCGGGTTGGTGGAGAGTGACGTTGGCGACGAGGCCGGAGACGCTGAGAATGGAGAGTCCGCAGTGGCGGCGGTGAGCGAAGGTGGAAATGGAATGGGCTATGTCGGTGGCGGGGGTGATTTGGAATACGTGGGTTTGGAAGGCGTTGGGAGCTTGGTTGGTATTGAGAATGGGTGGCCTTGGCTTGTTTTTTGAGCCCGGTGGGCGACCTCGACGGCGCCTGTGGATTTTAGCTCCATGCTGATCTTCAATTCCAATTCCACTCCACCATCTACTCGCCATATCCTTGGACTTTGAAAAAGAACTCTGTTTTAGAGCAAAAGGGAGAAGGGGGGGAGCCTCTGTTCTTGCTGCTTGGAAGCTTCAAAGATTAAGTGAGTGACAGAGGTTCTGGAGAAACATTAAAGATTTTGCAGATAATAATAATAATATTAATATTAAGGTTTATGGGCAGGGAGCTAGTGTCTTCGATTCCATTGTCGCCTAGCCTGTTCTCTATTCCACCATTTTTTTTTTTTTTTTTGAAATCTGGTCGGGTCTAGGGTGGGGATGGAGATCGAGAATATAATATCTCCTCATCTCTATTTAGCTAATGGAAAGAATTTCCCACCTGATTCAAGTTGGGTACACGACTGGAAATCTCTATTTCATAATGTTTTTTTTAAGGTAGAGAGTGAAGATTTCGAACATGGACCTCGATCAAGAGGAATAAGCTCATTCCCATGGGGATTAGCTATGCCCGAAGCATTGTCCCCATCTAATGATTTTGAGCTTTGGTTCAAGCCAAATGAAATTATGGTCATAGTTGTTATGCTTTTAATCTTTTGTCACAAAGTCTACGTGTATTAGTTCGAAGAAGCCCGTTAAAAAATATATGTGTAAGATGAACATTGAAAAAGAGCCGATCGATATTCCTCCCTCACTAAGGATACTCTGAAAAATTAGCCATGATTTTCAACATAAATCAATAACATTATGAAAAGAGACTTTCAAAACAATCTTTAGTGAAAGTATCTAAATATTTTGATTGGTTGAGCATCATGCTTGCACCACGTGGCAAAATATTAGTGGAGAAGGGAGCATAAGAAAGATCCGAGCAGCTGCACAGAAACACAACACATAATTGGTTTCCAGATTATACGGCCACATTATCCAATCCAAAAAGGAAAGCAAACAAGAAAAGAAAAGAAAAGAATTCTGGGAAGAGCTGCAGCTTTGGAAATGGCTCTGCTCAACGCCTCATTATGTTCTTCCACTTGCAGAATCCCTTCCAGATCTCACCTTCCTCTTCCTCCCTCCATTCCCGCCTTTTCCAATCCTCGGGTAAACTTCACTTCTCAACTTCTTCTCTGCTTCTCTCATTTTGTATTGAAATTCTATGATTTCGACCAAAAAAATGAAGGCGATGAAGCACCAAGTGGAAGCTACTCGGAATTTCGTTCTTTCCGTTGGAGAATCCGCTTCTAAAGCCAGCTTCCTCGCTTTGATTTCCGCCTCCTTGTTCCTCGCTGATCCTGCGCTAGCTTTTAAGGTTAAATTGTTAAGAGTATATATTTTTCTTGTTCTGATTGTTTCGAGTGAATGTCTGTTGTTATATCTCTGTATTTGAAGCCGCTTCAATCTGATCATTGACTGATTTTGGTTGAACGGATTCGATTTCGTAATTAGGGCGGAGGTCCTTACGGTGCTGGGGTCACTAGAGGTCAGGATCTCACTGGTAAAGATTTCAGTGGGAAGACCTTGATCAAGCAAGATTTCAAAACGGTTTCTCCCTTTCCAAACAAATTCAATTTTTCCTCGTGTTGTGTTTCTGAAATAGCTTTACGTTTCTTTTCTCACCAGTCTATATTACGGCAAGCTAATTTTAAAGGTGCAAAGTTATTAGGTGCTAGCTTCTTCGATGCTGATTTAACAGGTTCGTTATTTCAGTGTTCACAAGTAATAGAACAAATTCCCATTAAAGCTGAGTTCAATTGTTTCTTTCTTTGCCTAATTGTTAGGAGCGGATCTTTCTGATGCTGATCTCCGAGGAGCAGACTTTTCTTTGGCCAATGTTACCAAGGTGATGTATGTTTATTCCTGTTAACAGTATCATCTTTAGTTGATTTCAATCTCATTCTATGCACAAAGTAGGTTATGTGATGCAGTGAAATCTGCAGTTTCTATCTGAGATTTTCCATTCAAGTTTTGGTTCATGTTGTGCTTTTATCCTAGAAGCCAATGAAATTATAGTCTTTATCCTAGAAGCCAATGAAATTATAGTCTTTATCCTCGATGGTTTCTTTTTCTGCTTTCAGCAGGCAAATTTAAGCAATGCCAACTTAGAGGGAGCGCTTGCTACAGGAAACACTTCTTTTCGTGGATCAATAATAAATGGAGCTGGTATGTATGTAAAGCTAACATTTACGTAGCTTTTAGTATTTCAAGGGCGATCCTCTCTCCAAAATTGTCTTAGATAATAAAAGACATTAATATAGGCTGTTACTCCAACCTCTCTAGTTTTATTAAATTTGAAATTCTAAACCTCTAGCTTTAGTGCAACAAGCTTAGCCCGCTTCCGCTTTGACCCATTACGTATCGTTATCAACCTCACGATTTTAAAACGCGTCTATATTAGGGAGAGGTTTCCACATCCTTATAAGAAATGTTTCGTTCCTCTCTCCAACCAATGTTTTAAAATTGTGTCTTGGATCTCGCAAAGGCACGTCTAGGATTGTGAGATCCTACATTCGTTGGAGAGGAGAACGAACATTTCTTATAAGGGCGTGGAAACTTCTCCTTAGTAGACGCGTTTTAAAACCGTGAGGCTACGTCAATATGTAACGGGCCAAAGTAGACAATATTTGCTAGCGATGGGACCGTTACATTTAGTTACTAGTGTTAAGAGTGCAAACAAACTCTCACATTGGTTAGAAAAGGGAGTAATGGACAATATTTAGAAGTCATCCCATCCAATGCGAGGAAATACTCATGGTTAATTCATCTCATGATGTCAGACTTCACAGACGTGCCTTTGCGAGAGGATCAGCGGGAGTACCTTTGCAAAGTTGCAGATGGGTAAACAATACTTTCCTCTGTTTTTGTGGGTCGACTGAAAATGGTTCAATAAGGATTAAAGAAAACATTTTAGATCCTTCAACTTTGATGAAAGTAACAATTTAGTCACTTTAACTTCAAATGTTACATGAAAGTAACATTTTGGATCCTTCAACTTTCATGAAAGTGGTTTTTACTCGTAAATAAACTAATAAACTCAGTCCTTTCTGTTGACAGGGTGAATCCAACGACTGGAAATGCAACCCGGGAGACCTTGCTCTGCAATTGAGAGTCGAATAATATGGCGAGCTTCTAAGGTACAAAGAATCATAAAGATTTACTTTAAAATGTAATGAATTTAATAACTATGTGAGTATCCTAATCCAATGAGTTCAGTTTTGTCATTCTTCTGTTAATATCAACTCATACCCTGTTTTCGCGGCTTGTCCATATCATAAAGCTTATGAAAAGTAACACATTCGAAGAATCAGAACAAATTCGATGTCATTGCTATTGAATTCAACATCCACTTGCTTTAGAACCATATCTAGAAACCAGTAGGATTTTCATCATTCCCCAGTTCGTAGTTTTTACCTAACCCACTAAACGCACATAGTCAAACGATTGGCTATCACATTCCTCCTTTTTAGTGTTCATTTCAATAATTCAGCTGATTTTGCCTTACCCACTCACTGATGTATATAAGAACATGGATTTAGCAATCTCTGTTAAATATACTGATATTTTCCTGTATGTATTCATATTAGAACTGTTACATTTACAATGGGGCAATCCGCCATCGTTATTATGTGGCCTAAAACTCAATTCAAATTAGATAAACATACTCCCGAAAATGAGAATCTACGTGGTAATTGTTTCACCCTTTCTGCATTTTCTAATCCTAATCCACATATTGTCATCGCTTCCCCGATCCATAATCTCGCAACACTGTCGTTGTGGTGCCTGTTCATCCAAACAAATACAAAACTCAATGACATGCTGAAATGACAATGTTATAACAATTGTGTTAAGGGGAAGAGAGATCACCTTCATCCATAGCTGAGTGTCCATCTTCATTGAGGAGACAGTAAATTCCTTCACTGCCATGACCCGACTGTAATCCTGCCTATCACATACTTTCTCGTCCTTGGTCACGAACCTTTCGTAACTGGTTTTCGTACCCCTCGTGTCCACCTCTTGAACTCCCTTCAAAAAATAAACCACCGGTCGCCAGCACGGGTCAGCACTCACAGGTCGTGCATTGAAGCTGAAGGGTCTATTGCTCCAGCTCCTCCATGTCTTAAACGTCTGAAATGGAATCTCCAAATCCGTGGCTGTCACCAAGAAAGGATATATCTGAACAGTATAGCCCCAAGCAACGGAGACAGACCATTTCCTCCTCCGATCATAACACACACTTTGCTGAATAATTCGACTCGAGTCGACCCGGTATGCTTCCATTAGTAATTTCAATGAATCAATCCTTGTTTTGTTAGGAAACAATGGCTCCACGCTGTCTAGGTGATGCAGAGATACAAGTGGCGCCACTGGATGCGCTGCCAAAATCCCATACGGTTTTCCTCTTATATCAAACTGTACAAATTTGACCAGAATTTAGCACATCAGAAACACAAAGCCATCAGCAAAACAAGTCAATGGAAATGTATATAAAAATAGGAAATTTAGGGTTTAAGATTTGATCAGCAAAATAGGAACTTCCATTGACCTTATCCACAGTTGACATTTATAACAATATTTATTTATTAACCAGCATTCCCAATAAGTACTCCACCCTGGAAATGGAATATTCTTTTTTTTTTTTTTTTTTTTTTTTAATATT
>NW_019272028.1:437303-447131 GCF_002738345.1 Cucurbita maxima
TTTTTTTTTTTTTTTTTTTTTTTTTAATATTCTAAACCCTAAACCCTAATTTCAAAATCTGTTCATCCACCAGCTTTTGTGTGTGCATTCATTAATTCTTGGTGTTTGAATATGAATGACAGTTTAGGAGACGCAGACAAGGTGACCGACTTGACTGGTCTCTTTTTTCTTTTTCCACATAGGCGTGCCTAACAATCCCTCCATCATGACACGTGTCAAAAAAGACGATAGACCCCAATATTTTACACTATTTGGACCAATTGTAATCCGCCACGTCCATATTATAGTTATCGAGAAAAGAATTAACCTGGTGGAAGCCTCGTTCTCTTGTGAGTGGCACACCGAGCTCGCTTATACAGGCCCAAACCCTTTGATCAGAGCCGTAGAAAAAATGGTAGCGTTGAAGACACCCGTCCATCACGTTCACCAATTGGGCGGCGAGTGGGTAACTGATCGCAAATCCGCCGCCGCCGAACGCCATTTCATACGAGTGCATCTCGTCTTGCTCCACGCTCTCGGAGTTTCCGCCAATGTAATACATCTGATTGTGATCATATTTCGCTAAAACCGAAACTAAATTCTCCGTAAAAAACACCGTATCATCATCTCCCATCACGAACCACCTCACGTTTTTTAACCCCAATTTAAAACCCTCCACTACAATTCGAGCCATTCGAACCGCCGCCGACTTACACGAGTAATCCGGCCCGGAGCACTGCCCCGACACCCGATACGGAACGAGTTGGGTTTTTCTCGGTTCCCCATCGAGCCAAGCGAACCCGCGATTCCGATTCGGATCCCACCAGAGGTGTGTGTAGAGACTGCGATCTTCCCACGTTTGAACCGAGGCGCCGATTCCGAATACGATGTGGGATATGTTGGTGGCGGCGTCTGAGGTGTGGGCGTCCGGTTCAGAGACAGCGGTTCGGGTGCGGCGAGGAAGGATGAAGCGGCGGGGGTCAGAGATGAAGGCTGAGTGGATGGCGAGTAACATGGAGGCGACGAGACAGAGGAGAAGGGCGGCTCTGGCTAAGAGAAGCAAAATATTGGAGAGATTTAGGGGAAATACAAACAACTTTTTGAAGGTGTTGATTAGAGGTTGAATCGGTTTGGAAGCGGCTTGAAAGGTCTGCATGTTGAATCGGAGGAGAAGAAATTAGGAGAAGCAGAAGCAGAGACACAAATGGTTTTGAGTGAGGAAGGGAATGGAGTTTGGAAAAGGAGGGGACGCCAAAGTCGTTACCTTTTTCCTCCTTTTTATTATTAGTATTAAGTGGTGTGGATTTTACTTTCTTAACAAAACAAATACTAATTTTCTCATTCAACAAATTCGTTTTCATCCTTTGTTATTTTTCTAATTTTTCTTTTTTTTTTTTCCTCGAACCCTACATAAATGCACCAAAGCCGCATCCGAATGAGAGCAATACGGCTTATACAGGCCCGGCCCACCGAGCTCACTTAAAAGAATTGAAAGTCACTACTTATACCAACAAGGTAAACTTTCGTTTTCGATTACTCTTAATGGTTAAACCTGTTTTGTTTGAAGTAATTTTATGCTAATGACTTCTTAAGAGTTATTTTACCATGTATATGAGTAAAAACAAAACATGCTTAAAAGAAAGAATATGTGTTAAATAGAAATAGTTTTCACTCTTAAAAGTGACTATTAGTCTTTTGGTAAACAGGGGTTTCTACAAAAAGGGACAACGTTCAACGAAATACAAATATTGATTATACGTTGGAGCTTGTCGGATTCTTGGCATTAGATGTATTTCTCAGAGAACGAGAGTGATAACAAACTTGGACTTGTTTGGCTTGATTAGACTAATTAATAGGCTGGCTTCCTTTGTTTGACGCCATTTCTTAAGGCAGTTCAATCATTTTGTCGTGCGGGAGATATAGGAGAGCGTTGAAATCATTAAATGTCAAATCTAGATTTCAAATTATAATCCGAATCTTGGGTATGGTTCTTGTAAACTCCGCTCCCTTTTGGTTTGAAACTATAATGAATTTCGAAATTAAGGAACCAAGAGATGTGAGAGTGGTATATGGTAGCAAACGTGAGACAAAGACAAAGGCTACGACACCAACAAAGGTCATTGCAACGAGGAGAAGAAAGAAGCTAGAAGGATATGACAACTCATATTATTATTATTAATTGAGGTGGAAATTAAATTAATTTTATTATATCCTAAAGAAAAGAAATTAGCGAAGCTTCAAAATAAAAGAAAAAAGACATTTAATTAATTGAAGGGTCCTTTATTGTCATTTCAGTTGCATAGGTAGGCCCCACCCACTGTCAGAGCCTTTATGGTTCTTGTATACGTGTTAGTGACAGGATATTCGCAAAAGCTATCCTTTCCCATAAACAGTGGGCCACAAAGGACTTTTCCGTAATTTCCTCGTCCCTTCTCGGTGGATTCTTTTTGGGCTTTTCTTTTATTCTTATCCACGTTTTTTACCCTTCCCCTGCCTTTCCAAATACAAAAGGTTTAAATTTTCCTACGTCTTTCCTATTATGCCCCTCCTTTATGATTTTTATTTTTTAATTTACTTTTGTACATTCTATTCTTTCTTCCTTTATTCACTGCATTCTATTATTATAAAATTACGGATGGTTAGTTATTTATAATAAACGTTATTAAAATTAAAAATTATTATTTAAATCATATTAATTAAATAGTTTTAAAATTTTAAAATAACCCCTACAACCAATTACGAAAAGCCACGTGTTGAAGGGTGCCAACGGAGAAGGCACGGCACACTTCGGTACATCAATAATAGCGGAGTGATTCAAGTCATTTCCAAATAATTATTTATATGTGACCAAATTTTACGTAGGCTTCAGTTGATGGTCTAGTCCTACAACAACTAAATTTTAGGCAGGCCTATCAAATATTAATTATTTAATTATTTTAAGAAAACGACTCCTTATATTTTTTTTTAATTAGTTCTTATATATTTTTGTTTTTATTGTTCTTTCAAACTAAATATGAACTGGGTCAATGTGATTGAATATACTCATCTATTTTGTGAGATCCCACGTCAATTGAAGAGAGGAGCGAGTGCCAGGAAAAATGCAAGGGTAGATTGTGAGATCCCACAGTCGGTTGGAGAGGGGACAGAACATTATTTATAAATGTATGAAAACCTTTTTCTACAAGACGCATTTTAAAAATTTTAAGGGAATATCTATTAGCGGTGGACTTGGACTGTTACACATTTTCTAAGAGGTTCATCGTCAAAATAATTCTTAAAGGAATAATCTACCTCCTTCAAGCCTCACTCACATTAAAAAAAAATCCATTTACCAAACAATATATTTTGTTCATTACATGAGGAAAGTCAGCCCTAAAACAGGATTTCAACAACAAATTGAACTTATATTTAAGATGCGATTTAAATGTCCAGTCTCGGAATCTAGAACCGTTTGGAACTTACCTCATGTAGCTCTACTGTGTCCCTCTCCAGAGTACGCTATATTGTCAACGAATCTGCATCCATTCTGCAATTGCATTGCAAGAGAGACAAATACACACACACATATATACACGTCACCCGAAGATAAAAGCATTTGTTGGGCCTCTATTCCACTTTTGGAGAATTCCAAACAAACTCGATGTGAAATCTTAGAGAGGAGAATGAAGCATTCCTTATAAGGGTGTAGAAATCTTTTCTTAATAGACCCATTTTAAAACTACGAGGCTAACAGCGATTTTGAGCCAAAGTAAACAATATCTACTCTTCCACAATTTCCATTTCATTATCCAAATTCCTGACTCTAATACTCTGCATATGATAAGGAGTTCCAGATTTTCTACAATGTAAAGCAGCTATGGAAAGAAGTCACTTTCATTGGGACCAACAAGCCCACTACTTCATCATGTATCTAAGAATTACTAGAGAGTGTTATATTCGCAACTTTACGTGTCTTAGATTTTGTCTAACTTGAAGTCTAGAAGTTTAAATATGATTAACTTCAGTTTCCAACTCAGATGAATTGAGTTTAGTAACATTAGATTTACATAATCTATGTCTAGTTAGAAGATTTGTGACATACAGAAATCAAAATGTATAATCATGAGGATGATAGTAAATAAACTTCACCTTCCAACTCCAAGTTATACAAGTTCAGTTTGTTGATCAACCAGTGAACTGTTCACAATTGAGTCACAAAATATTAATACAACAAAATTGGCTCTCATTTTGAAGCCAGTTTAAAAAATATATGACAGAAAAATTGAACTATATCAGCTATGAAATCGTCAGCTATAATGAAGGTATAATAGAGAGTACCTATATGATTGATTACATGTTGGAATTGGTAAGCCAAGGGCATCCAGAAGTTTTCACGCTTGAGATGATCTCTAAGTAGACATCTTTTATTGCTTGTTAAGATGGTGGTAGCTAATCTGGCCTTAAATAGGGGGTTAGTAGTGTAGGGACTGAAAACATTTTTTCTTCCCTTTTATGCACTTAGGAGGAACTTATTTGCCATCATGATCTTGTAACTTGCATGAGGGCCTTCTGACGTATCGTGCACATCCACTCGCCACCCCATGGCCTTCGCAATATGTTGAAGCTCATCTATGACTGCAACAGAGTCTCGGATGTATACTCGTCCACCCGGTCTCAGTATTCTATCCATCTCAAGCATTATGGTTGACATATTGCACCTGAAACACACGCAACAACCACTGAACAGTTGGTAGCCATCACAATGATTTCAAATTCGTTTCATTTTCTTCATTGGAATACATTATTTCGAATAAGGAGGTAGTGTAAACCAGGAATAAAGTAATCTAAAGAAGTTAAAACTGAGAAATCTAATAAATTCGGGGTACCTTTTCCGTTCGACTGAGAACAAACCAGCTGCGTGCAATAAATCATATGTTCTTGGATATGTATCAAATGGTTCACACCTGACATGTTACACTATTACTTTCTCAGTTATCGATTATCATCACTTCTTTTATATCTATGTAGCTTAAAGCATGCATTCAAAAGCTTAATGCCTAACCAATAGAGGAAAAGTTTCGTATGTTACCAATCGTGCATAACTCCAAGAAGTCCACGATCATAAATAACAGGCAAGGTGTTGAACCCACTAACCGGAACAACATTCAACACCCAGCAATCTAGTTTTAAATCGATCAAAGCCGCAGCAAATCTGTTAAAATTCAAGATCTTAACCATCCATATCAGGGAAAGAATGAAGAAATGGAAGATCAGTGGAAGAGTGGTCAACATACATACCCTCCAAATCCTGCTTTCATATCCATAACGTTTCTTAGTCTAAATGTCTTCCAATGAAATGCACGAACGTAGCTTTCTATTATCTCATTCCAGTATTTAGATTCTGCCTTGAAGAGCTCATTTCTGGAAATGTAGGCATCATATTGTATTGTCTGAAGCCTATCAGGTGGTGTGTGTAACCGCGCAGGCCAAACAGTGATATTTGCCCCGTAACCGTCTTCTGGAAGGCGAGAGATGCATGTCTTAAGATCTTCATTCCTGTCTCCAAAGAAGTAATCAAAGATTACACAAAATTATGTAGCAATGAGACTTAATCTACAGGAAAATAAAAACATTCATACCATACTCTGTCTGGGTCGTCATTTTGGTCACAAAGTGGTGGTTTAGTTCCTGCCTCGCGATTAAGATAGCAAGTATTATTTAATGGCTTCCGCCAAATTGCTATATATCCATCTTTCTTCACAAACTCCCAACAAAGTCGGGTGGTAAGATTGAGCATCTCTGACAACCAAAAAAGAAAAAAAGAACATACATATAAACCACACTTAAAAGGTCAGAGATAAACATCAGATCCGTTAAGATTCCACAGCAATCTTAAATGTCTGTACATATCATCTTAAAACCTGCAACAAACAATTTCTACTACTTACTAGAAGATAACAAAAATAACTTGCAAGAGAAGAGAAGAAGGTTTGTGTTATAATAAGAAAGCAAATAGTAGGCGCAAGAAAGTAGACTGCAAATTTTCAAAGCTCTAACTTAGAAATGCGCATCAAAACAAAACTTCTAAGGCTAAAACACATCATCAACAGGATATCTCAAGGAAACTTTTGGTTACCTCCCCACTGTTCCTCCAAAACTTCTTCGTGCTTATAAACTGGTTGAGCTGCCCATGCAAAGTATCCTCCAGCTCTGAGCATTCGGTTAACCTCAAGCAGCAAAATGCCATCTTCATATGACAAGTTGAAGATGAAAAATCAACATCCATAAGATAAATCTAAAATAAATATACTTCATGGATCAAAGCTTAACTGGGCAAATAGTTTAACTAGAGAATGCCTGCCACATTGGAAACATGAATTTCAGGAAAACCCATTTGACATTCACTGAGATTTTAATGAGCATTCAAAAAAGGGCAATTATTATTATTTTTGACAGCAATGATTTACGGTCCCGAGGGGAAAGCACAAGAAGTTCACACTTCACAAGTATTTGGGAGTTTACTCCATACTACATAGTGCTAAGTTCCCAATAAAAGAATATTAATTAATAAAATGGTGTTCATTTTCTCATCGAGACTGATATGAATTAAAGCTAATGAATGTCTAGAGTAGTTATGGCAAAGAAAAATGTCTTCCTTAAATTGAGTACCAAAGAAAATTCCTTTCTTTACCCTGCTCATACTTATGTGACACAAATAACGGATGAGAGAAAAAAAAGTACCATCACGAGTCCAGTTGATTCTGCATCGTGAACAATGTATCAAGTCAAAGGCTTGACTGGGATATAATAAGCGATGAGTTGCAAATGCAGCAACCATTGCAGGCACACCACGTTCAAGAGCAAATTGAATCTGATTCTCATGAACATCTTTTGGAGCAATTGACATTGTAACGACATCACGTGACAACAAATAGGCGCCAAAACTTGCAACTCCACATCCAATATCCATAACAACGCGAGTATGATGACCAAACGCGATATCAGGGATCATCTAGTCAATATATAAAGAAAAAGGATCAGATGCCATGCTACCCAATGCTTAATTCCTATGCTGAACTTTCAGAATCACAGTCTTGTTTACCTTTGAAATGTGATCCAAATATTCATCTGCTCCATGTATAAACTGTGTACCACCTCCAGGAAACCTAAACTTATCTTTGTCTCTGGTAATCCAGTTCTGGCCCCCTTTATCCTCAACTAGACGAGTATGCGGAACATTGCTGAACCAGACCTAAAACCAATGATTTGCCCAATTTAAGAAATCTTCAAATATATTCAACTAAACGATAAATCTTCATCGGTTGTAGTGATTTCAAATCATTCAATTTCAGCAATTACTTATTATTGTAAACGTGCAATACCTCGTCTCTGCTTTTTGGCCAAGGGATCGGGGCTCGATACCCCTTCGGCGGCGGAATCAAGCAATCGAAACCTCCACCGGCAACTGGGCAATGTCTCTCGAACTTTTCCCCTTTCTCCGTTGACTTGAGCTTTGCAATTGCCTCTTGATTATCCAAACAAGGTATATACTCACTCATGTTCTGAGGGCAGAGGCCGAACTTCTTAATCCGGAAGTTCCTAGAACTGCCCTCGCCATGGTGAACCTCAGTGGAATTCCCCCAATTCTCCACATATTCAGGATCCAAATCCCCGACCTCAAATTGATCCGACATTGTTCCATTCTTGTCCAGAATTCCAAATCTCTGAACCGAATCGGACGGCGGAGGAGGAGGGTCGGTACGAAGCAACGGCGGTGGAGTTGGGTCGAGATTCAATGTCTTATCAGGAAGCACGTGCGTATCATTCTGATGAATCAGACTAGAGATATTGAAGTGTTTATCATAGTTCGGCGAAAGTGACACCGAGGAAGCTTGAATGGTGCCGGTGTAGAAGACAAGCTGCTGGTACCCATCGGACCAATGCTTCCCAAAGTAAAAGAAGGTAACAGAAGCAAGAAGGAAGATAGCGATCTTGAATAATGGAGAAGTTCGAAAGGATTCAGCATTCACCAAGGAATCCGACCTCATTGTTGGAGTTCCAGATCTCAGATCTTCTCTCCACTTCGCTCAAGCGCCGGCACTTTCTCTACAATGGAAGGAATCGGAGGAGGAGAATTTGCGGAGATGTTGCAGAGCAGAAATTAGCGATAAATTATTGTAATTTTTCTTTACAACGTAGGGGTATGATATGGGAGAAGACATCTCTGACAACTGTCCCAAGGAATGGCCAGGTCACTGGAGTTCGCGTTGGTTCTTACCCCGAGGTGCACCGAATCTCCGAATAACCTCCCTCAAAAGACGCCACGTATTAAGGCGTAGTTTATAAATGGAAGCCCGTTCAGTCCAGTTTCCATAAACAACACAAACCAGGTAACATACCGGTGAGTTTTATAAACGGCGTTGCCAAATGAATGAATATACGCGCGGTTTTCCGCAAAAAAACAAAAAATAAACAAAATACAAAATAAAAAACTGAATTGGGCCTGCCCAAAGCTAAGTATGGCCTAGGCCCATATTGGACCACAGCACGTTCTGAATTTGGGCTTTCTATTGGGCTTTTTTTAATTTAAAAAAAAAAAAAAACAAAAAGTAATTTTAGTAATATTATAATCTAAGCTGATTAAATGTGGTTTTAAGCGTGCTTGAAGGCTTAACCTACGGCCGAATCTACGTTAATTTACTTTTGACTTTGTCAAAGCAATTAACCAATATTTATTTTGCTTCATAATGTATCAAAGCATCATGCAAAAGTCAAACTGTCAAACGTTTTTTATTATTATTATTATTTGTTAAAAAAAAAAAATGAATATATGCAAAGTTTGGTATGCAATCTGGAACTCGTTTATTTTCATAACGTGGACAGCCTTGGGTTGGCTTTGCTTGGGCAGTGAGTAATTTAATGCCTTTTTCCATTATATAAGCAAATTAAATTAGAAAATAAATTAAAATAAAAAGCATATTCCCTTTCGTAATCATACAATAACCATTTTAAATCCGCTACCGACACTTCCTTTTTATCCCTTCTTCATTCTCCAGATGTGAAGCATTGTGACTGTGATTCTACCAGCGTCACTCCCAATCATATGTGCCCACGTGTTCCACTTTTTCGTTCCAAACAGGGGCTCTTGGCGGACGTGAACCACTTCCTTTGACCGCGAGAAAACAGAAACGTAATACGACCAATCAGAATTCTAATTTATTTATTAATTAATTGAAATCCGCGAGGGCGATGTTCGTTCGATGCGCATATTTATGGACACCGACAAGGCCTTTTTTTCCTCTGCAGAAGTCCTTTGTTTTAGATCAGAACCCGACGGAACCAAACGCTCAGGTCCTTCCGCGGGAAAACTCTGAACGAGCGCTCGCGGTTCGTTGCCTACTCGTAGCTCAGCTTCATTTCGGTTTCGGCTTGGGTTCTGATCCGCTGAGATCTTAGGTAATTTTGCATTTCAATTCTCCTCCTCATTTTCGCTTCTTCGTTTCTGGCTAGATCCGCGGTTTCGTTGCGTGTTCTTTGACTTTTGAAACCGGGAAAGGATTTTGGAGTTCATGAAACGTTGAATTTCACAATGTGGCTGCGAGTTCATTGGAATTTGGAACCATAACTCACGTTTTTCGTGTTTGACTGTTCTGATTTGATTTATTTGTGCCAGGAACTTTTTAACTGGATCTTCTTCGTTGATGTTTTTTTTTTTTTTTTGATTGAATGCTTTGGTAATGAAGTAGCTTCACATTTTGTGATGTCAGATCTGATTAGATTGCAGCTATTATACCAAGTTCACCCCACTGATTATACGTATTACAATGTTTTTTTTTTTTTTTTTTTTTTTTTTTTTTTTTTTTTTTTTTT
>NW_019272028.1:447345-473031 GCF_002738345.1 Cucurbita maxima
TTTTTTTTTTTTTTTTTTTTTTTTTTTTTTTTTTTTTTTTTTTTTTTTTTTTTTTTTTTTTTTTTTTTTTGTTTTGTGTTTGCCTTCATTCGTTCCTTATTACTTATAGATAGAATCTGTATGAGCTGGAAGAATGAATGATTCTGGTAAAGTTATCATCATTTTCTCGCATTAAGATATGGATCATTCTACGTTGTACTTTCGTTTGTGTTCTGTTCATTAGTTAAATGATTCAAGTCAGGTGCTTCGGGACAAACCATATGTCTTTTATGTTTCGTCTGCTCATCCACGTAAGGGAATAAAGACTAGGGTAATTTGATGACGTACTGCATCCTTTCTTTAGTTTCCATGGAAAGATGAGCCAATGGTGTTAAAATAATGTTGTCAGATAGAGAAGGAAATAAAAGAAATCATACTGTGCAGCATGCCAAAATATCTTACGTATTTTTTTCTGAAGTATCTGTTGATCTCAATTCTGATGTATACCATTTTTATCCTTCCAGTGTAGAAGGAAGTTCTAAGAGATTGTTCCAAATACGGTTTTCAAAATGATTTCCTGTTTATGGTTACAATTTGTGTTCAATATTATTGTGTATGCCAAAGGTTAAACATTTGCTGTCTTGAAAAAATAACAACTTCATTTGTTCTTAAAAAAACAGAGTGGAGGCGAGAACTTAAAAAAACAACCGGCTATGCAAACATTTTTCTTTCTTTCTGAAAAGCAATATTATTTTGAAAATAGTTCCAAGCAAATTATAGTCTTTTGTTAGATAGTTTTCTTCGGGTAAGGTTGGAGGGGGTCATTTGGACCATTTAAATCTTCAAGTATGTAAGAGACCAGCCATCCATATGTTTAAACCTCTTTGGCTGTCTTGTATGATTTGTGGTTTTTTTCAAAATTCTGTTGGTTTCTCTTCTCAATAGCTTTTCCCAAGTGCCTAGGAGTTTCTTTTCTCTCTCTAGCCTCTCAGTGAATGGTGCTGACTACCGAGTGTCATATGAGCGCATCTTTCTTAACTAAGATATATGAACATGCATGCGTACAAGGGATGGTAGATTTTTTTTTACTTTCTTTTGTACTTTATATTGGATGTTCTCGTCCTCTTTAATGAGTTGAAGCTATTTTTGTTGTCATTATCTACAGAGCAGAAATTACCACAACTTCACGATGAAGGCACTTATTCTTGTTGGAGGATTTGGAACACGTTTGAGGCCATTGACCCTCAGTGTCCCCAAGCCACTTGTTGACTTTGCTAATAAACCCATGATCCTGCATCAGGTTTATTTATGTTATCTTTCCCCCCTTTACATTTAGTAACAAATCACTGACCACTTTCTTCAAGAAATTCTTTGTACACCCTTAATATGACATTTTTAATCTTTTACTTTTAAAATTTGATTTTTTTAGTGGGAATCTATTAAATTTTTGCCTTTTAATTGCAAGAAATCTTGATATCTAATTAGTGATTTTCTGATTCTAGATGTAATATTGGATAGAGAACATTGAAAATTAACTGTTTTTAAGAAAATGATTTTGATTAATCATGCTGCTAGTCTGAAAGCCGTTTTCTCCTGTTCAGATAGAAGCTCTTAAGGCTATCGGAGTGAAGGAAGTAGTTCTGGCAATCAATTATCAGCCAGAAGTAAGGAAATAAAACTCTCTTTTTTTATTCTCCCTACTTCACGAGGTTTGCAGTGATAGATGTAATAAATCTTTATTCCTGCAGGTAATGTTGAATTTCTTGAAAGAATTTGAGGAGAAGCTTGGGATCAAGATCACTTGCTCTCAGGAGACAGAACCACTTGGAACAGCTGGCCCTCTTGCTCTTGCAAGGGATAAACTAGTAGATAAGTCGGGCGAGCCATTTTTTGTCCTGAATAGCGATGTTATCAGTGAGTACCCACTTAAAGAAATGATTGAATTCCACAAGAGTCATGGAGGAGAGGCTTCAATCATGGTGACAAAGGTAAACCTCTTGAGTTCGGATATATTCTTCTTTGATAGGAAGTTCATCAAGATTCTATTCATTATCTAAAAGTTTCTTCCTTCAAGTCAGTAGTTGATATCTTTTCTTCTCCTAGGTTGATGAGCCTTCCAAATATGGTGTGGTGGTCATGGAAGAGTCCACCGGGAAAGTTGAGAAGTTTGTGGAGAAACCAAAACTATTTGTCGGCAACAAAATCAATGCAGGAATTTATCTGTTAAATCCCTCTGTTCTGGACAAAATTGAACTGAGGCCAACATCAATTGAGAAAGAAGTGTTTCCTAAAATTGCAGCAGAGCAAAAGCTTTATGCAATGGTACTGCCAGGGTTCTGGATGGACATTGGACAACCAAAAGATTATATTACAGGACTAAGGCTCTATCTGAACTCCTTGAGGAAGAACTCGTCATCAAAGTTAGCCGTAGGGTCTCACATTGTAGGAAATGTTCTTGTGGACGAGACTGCTAAGATTGGTGAAGGATGTCTGATTGGGCCAGATGTTGCCATTGGTCCTGGTTGTGTTGTTGAGGCAGGAGTTAGGCTATCTCGATGCACTGTAATGCGCGGAGTGCGCATCAAGAAGCACGCTTGCATATCGAGCAGCATCATAGGTTGGCACTCTACAGTCGGGCAATGGGCACGTGTAGAGAATATGACAATACTAGGAGAAGATGTTCATGTGGGTGATGAAATTTACAGTAATGGTGGAGTTGTGTTGCCGCACAAAGAAATCAAATCTAGCATTTTGAAGCCTGAAATAGTCATGTAAAGGTGTGTGTGTATTTGCAATTTAGTTGAATCCTTTTTGAGAGCTGAAACGTAACGTTGTCGTGAGTGGACTTTACTAGTTTTATTTTTCTTTTTCTTCCTCTTCATGGGCCATAATGTCAGTGTCTGCTAGTTCAAGTTCTGTGAGTGAAGGGTCAATCTCCCCTTTCAAGGGCGTACTGTGTAATATTTTTGTGTACATAGGGAAATAATTTATCGATTAATGTTTCAATTTCTTTTTCTGAAAATTTCTTTCCTTCGGCTTCCTTCATAATTGTAACTCCTAGAATTTAACCTTTTTTTTTTTAGTGAAAATTTAAATTTCTATTATCGTTGGAGAATTCAGACTTCTGACTTTATTAAAAATATAATTTTTAATCAATTGAGGTATTATGGAACGGTCGGTGGATAAACCAGCATAAGTATGACTACTCCGTAGAGAAGGTAGGTCGTAGGAGACATCTATATCAAAAACGGTAGAGATTCCTACACTCATTTTCGTTTAGGGAGGGAAAGCCTTCAAGAAAAAGAAGGCCAAGTCAAGTTATTATACAGTGCCCAAGAGCCAAAATGTTACTAGCGAAGATATAGCAAGTAAGAACCATGAGACAAAAGCAAAAGCCACGGATATTTCAATCTTGCTACATGAAATACGAAGTGGTGATCTGCAGTAGTTCAAGTCCCTTGAATACAAAATGGCCACCCCAGCGGACGAGGATGCAGCGGCGAGCGAAAGCGTAGCTACAACCTGCATTTCATATGGATGAATTCATGAAGTAGCTATTATGCTAAAAGAAATTAATAAAAGCATGAATGTATAACAAGTACCAGAAGAAATGCAACAAAATGGAGAACTTTTTCCTCGAGATCAATATTCAAACCTGGAGCTAATATTTATTTGGAATGTCCACAGTAGCTTTATAGGAGCATTGAGCTTCGGAATATTGATTACCGAGGGAGATTGTGAAAGTTTATTCAATTTCTTGGATCCAAATACCCCGTGACAATATCAAAATATAGACAAAGCAACCTGACATACCCTACGCTCATGGTTTCTTATAGCCTCTCAAGCATCCACAACATCCAAAAACCTGAAAGCATGTGATTGGACTGAAGGAGGAACCATGGTGGGGTGAGATTTCATATTGGTTGGAGAGGAGAACGAAACATTTTTTATAAGGGTGTCAAAACCTCTCCCTAGCAGACACATTTTAAAAATCTTGAGTGAAGCTCGAAAGGAAAAATCCAAAAAAGATAATATCTAATAGTGGTGGACTTGGACTTATACCGTCCGAAGGGCAGGGATTAGGCTTACAGCAAACCTCATGGTGTCGCACTTTAAACTTTATATAAACATCAGGAAGACCAAGTACTAATATTATACAACATTCAGAGGACAGCGTGTAGAATTGTAAAACAGTCAATTCAGCTTGAGGTCTCCAATTGATCTAGCGTATCTTCACGAATTTGGGGGGAAACGCACCAGTGATAGGGAGCCTTGTATGATCTCTATTGGCTTATCTCGGATAGAGATGGAAACTGGCTATAATTAGTCAAAACTTTTATGGTCCCATACCAACTGAGACGTTGAATGACTCTAAGAGAAAGTTACTTTCAGGGTCTCTTCCTCGATCACATACAATCATTAGACTACTTGAATGACTCTAAGAGAAAGTTTTGGAACGAATTATCTTGATGATCAAGATCAAGAGTAAAGAAATTCGTAATTCGAATCACTCCACAGGATAGCTTGATCACAACTACTTGAATGACTCTAACATGCAAATCTTCACAAGAAATGCAAAGAAACAAGTCCATGACTTCAGAGGCATAACATGCAACTTTCATTCTAATATTCGAAATTTTCGTACTAAAGCAACAACATGAATGATTGTTTATAGCCTTGAAAATAAACTTATAGTAAGCTATGTGAAAGGTTCTAATTTTCATGACCATCGATATCATAATGGCCACTAGCTAAAAGTAACTTGTAGTCTTAAAGATAATTCTCTAAAACTTAAAAATACAATAAAACCTCCTTAAATCCAAACATGTATAGATCTTGTTATCCACTATGAAATCTTTGTAGCATGATTCAGATACCTTATTTGGTAACATTTAGTCCGCAATATTGTGATAAAATTTCATTCATGTACTCGCAAGTCAAAAGACAGTGATACTAACCCAATCTCCAATAGCAAATAGACACAATAAAACTGAATTCCGCAGGCTTTTCTTCATATGCATAGCATGCAAATCAAGGCATGCTAATCCAAAGCTCCAAAGAATTTGAAGCCCCATGGAAGCAATTAGGTAACTGGTCGGAATAAATAGTGCCAAAATTAGACAAGAACCACAACTTTGCAATAGAACTGAAGATAGACTGGTCAAAACAGTCACATAAAACAATGAAAATATAAAGAAAGAATCAGAGAATGTAGTGTAATTTAGAATACTTAAAGCGGAAAGTTTAAAACTGCATTGGAAAATTTCAGCATAAGAAAAGTTTCATATATTCACATTCATGGCAGGAACTGTGGTTTCCCCTATTCACGCTAAGTTGCACATGCACACATCCCCTATCCAAACTGTTAGTTCAATTCGTTGAAGGACCATTTTCAAAGAAAACAGTAACATTATGATCAAACGAATGGACAACCTAGACGTAAACAATTCATCGCCTAAAGAAACAAAAAATGGTGGCTAGGATGGACACCAACACTAAGAACAATGACATTGCTCGCGGGGTCTGCCCAAAAAATAGCTCAGCGCTGAAGTTCTCAATCATTTGAAAAGACCTCACTAACTACGATCATCTTTTACCAACAATCAATAATACTCCAAGAAAGGAATGACGCAGGCAAGCAATACAATATTTCGTTTCTTTCCCTACTGAATTGAACTTCGATTGTCAGAAACACCCACACTACAACGGCTCCGGCCAAGATTGAACAGCTAATCCACATTTCACAGTAAAACAAAAGAAATGGTGAGCGGGAAATAGATTAGCATTATTACCAGAAGGCAGTGGAGTTGAAGAAGCCAGGAGCAGTAACCATAACCCCAATCGATGCAGCAGCGAAAAGCCATTGCGCACATCTCAGTGCAAAGCCGCTCATTCTTCCTGGACTCCCAAACATCTCTGCCTCCGTCAAATTCCGGACTCTACCAGATCTCCTTCTGAATCGGGAGCTTCAAAAGTCCTAAACAAGAGAAGGTTAAGAACAATGCGTTCAACGGTTTGGCAGTCAGCAACTTCGCTCAAGAGTTGAATCTGAAAGCTGAAGCCGAAAAATGGGTTTGTTAAGAAACGAAGAAAACTGGAATGGCGCCATTGGAAGATTGTTGACTCCCAAAAGGGGAATGTTCGATTCCATTGACTGAAGCTGTCACCCTTTTTCTTTTCCCGGAACTTCTAAACGGTGCTTTACCGAATCTTAGTCACGTGGCACAACCGCATTGGTGGTGATATTCTGTCCGGTGAACCGACGTACAGTCTTATCTCCACTCACGCTTCACGGGTTCGGCCATAACTCCCTCTTTCTATAGGGCTTTCGACAAAAGCAGTCCTAATGGAAAGCGAAAGAAACTTTTAACACAAAATACCGAATTGGTCCTTTTTCCATTTTACAAAATTACGATTATACCCTCACCTCTTTGCAGAGCAGAATCTCTTCTTTTTCTTTTTTCTTTTTTCATTTATTGTTTTTTTACAGTGATATGATGGTCAATTTACCAATATACCCCTGAATTTTTATAGTCTACTCTGTGAAAAACCCTTTCTTTCTTAAACCCTAAAACCTCTGTTCTTCCTTCACTTTGCCATCGCACCTTCGAACAGAAAAAAAAATGGCTATTGCGTCCATTATCAGAAAATCCGCCTCCTCTCTTTGCCCCTTAGCGGGTCGTCTCGTTCGCAGCCAACGAGTTTACAGTACTTCCATCTTCAATGCCTTGAACAATCACTCGAATTTCTATTGCCCGCCGCCGTTGGGTACCACATGTAGCTCTTTCCGAGATTTTTCGTCATCAAAGCGCCCAAGTTCTGACGAGGCTCTCATACGGGTGATTGAGTCTGAGGTCAAATGCGCCTCGGAAACTGACGACCACGATCGGGTGAGTTTTGATTTTTCTTCATCCCCTAACCCAATTGAGTAATTATTGCTGAGATACATAGACAATCGTACTTTCAATAAGTCTGAGAAAGAATCGCTCTGTTTACCAGTAGAATCAGTCATAACGAAAGAAAGAAAGAGTCTACGAATTATAAAATTACCCGCGATTACTCTGAAATGTGGAAGCTCCATGAGATATTACTGGTTTTTCATAGTGTCTGCACATTACTTGTCTGAGCATTGCTTCACCGGTAGTGGAAGTTGTATGATTTTCAACATGATTTGGAGAGGATTCCTTTCAGCGTGATTGATAAATTAGTCTGATAGGTCTGATAGGCAGACTGTAAGCATAAATCTATAGTTTCAGTAAATGGTGGTTATGATAATTCATTCTTTGATCTCACACAGGTCGAGGAAGTGCCCAAAGGATTCCCATTTGAGATTCAAGATAACCCTGGCTTGCAAACTATTACTTTGAAGAGATCATATCAAGATGAAGTCATTAATGTTGAAGTTCACATGCCTGATCTGGTTACGGGTCGAACTATTAACGCCAATGACGATGACGGTGACGATGATGGTGGTAATAAGGGAAATCAGTCTTGTATCCCATTGATTGTTAGTGTCTCAAAGAAGAATGGACCTTCCCTAGAGTTTAGTTGCAGCGCTTACCCTGATGAGATTTCCATAGAGAGCTTGATAGTTAAACATCCAGAGCATTCTGAGGATCAAATTGCTTATGAAGGCCCTGATTTTCAGTAAGTATTTACTTACATATCAGTTCAGATCTTCTAGCTTTGTTAGAATATGATGATCATATCTGCACTTTTTCTTTTCAGTGATCTGGACGAGAACCTTCAGAAGGCCTTCCACAAGTATCTGGAGATTAGAGGTATTAAACCGAGCACAACAATCTTCTTGCATGAGTACATGATCAACAAAGACAGCAAGGAGTTTTTGCTGTGGCTGACGAAACTCAAGAACTTTGTTGAAGCATAAACTTCTAACCATTGGAGTAGTTTCTTCCCCTCTTAGCTCTTCACTGTTTACACCTTTCAACTTCATTTTCTCTATACTTTCTGCCAGAATGAACATTTTTGTTGTATCTTATCTACGTTTTATAGGAAAGCAAATTATTCTTATGGTACAACAAGACATTATAGAGACAGAGTTAGAAATACCTTGGTTTAGCAGTTCTTATGAATGTTTTATATTCTACATTTTTCAAAGGGTTTAAATAATAAAAAAAATTTAGTTGCCCAATTAAAAAGTGATTGAAACATACTTTAGTTCTAAAAAGTAAAATTCCGATGGCTGTGGTACGAATATCCCACTGAAAAACACTGCAAATAATTCAGGAATTCCAACACAACAACAAATAAATAAACAAACAAACTCCTGGTTTACTTAAAAGTTTAAGAATTTGAATCATTTCAATATCAATATTCAAGAACCTTACAAAACTAGTTTTAAAAGATGACCACTAAAGTTGTTTTTTGACTTGAGAACCTTACAGAAACCTATCAAAAACCCAAAACAAAAAGTACATTTGACTGTAAAATTTTTAAAAAACTGTTGTATTGTTTTATAAACAGACAGTAAACTCGACTGGTTTATATGGGTTTAGGAGTTGGAAAGTGCACTACAACCACTGATTTGTATGTGATTCCCGTTATTTTAGAAGCCAACTCAATTTCAATTGTGTCACAAACAACAAAACAATCCAAGCATAATGCACCACATCTACTCAAATGGTCATACTTCAAAGATTAACCTATAAGCTACGACTAACTAAACTCTGAATTTCCTGTTCTTGAAGAAAGGTCCTAAGCTACTAAACAGCAATGGCCAATATTATAGGAAAATTGGCCGCTTCTGATGAAGTCTCTAATTAAACCACATTATTTCTCCAAGTATGAAACTGAAGCACGAGGGGAGAAGAATAACACTTATTTTATACATTTTCCACCAAACAAATTGCCAGCGTGAATCCTTCGGCTGGAAATCAATCAACCACATGAGACTCAATCTTGATGTCCTTGTGTGTGTAGATAACACCTTTATCACCATTAACGACTTGCCCACTTCCCCTAAGAATCCTGCATATAACAAATGCAAATTTAAGTACAGTTTGATGATATAGTTGCCTATCTATCCACATTTCACAATACATTATATGCTGTGTTCGTAAAATATTTGCAGACCTGTTCGTATGTGTGTACAATATAGAATTACAAAGAAGACTATGATTTGTTCATACCATCTGGTCGTTAATAATCCTTCAACTCCTACAGGACCCCGTGCGTGGATTCGACTTGTGCTAATCCCAACCTGTTACAAACAATGGATTTGTAAAAAGCATGCAACAAACTAAAACGTACTGATGTCTGACAATAATAGGAGCATATCATACCTCAGCACCTAGACCAAATCGGGCCCCATCACTAAATCTTGTGCTCGCATTATGGAAAACAGCAGCGCTACCATTAGAAACATAGCGAAAAGGGTTAATAAGCCATCAAAGTGAAAGCATCATTATTCAATACAATCTATCTCACACGCATGAAAAGATTATAAAAGAATGGAGGAAGCTGGAAGACTGCCAAATAAGGTTAATAGGTATTCTTACCTGTCAACTTGACGTAAGAAAATTTCAGCAACTTTATCATCTTCTGTAACAATACAATCAGTGTGTGCACTGCCAGTTTACAGAGAGTAATGAGCAACATATACAGTACGGATCAAAAGAAACAAAATGCATGCTCGCCTAACATATGTAAATGCAAATAATTAGCAATGTGAAATGCTCTTTCAACAAGAAATATCAGCAGCATGCCTTCCATGTTGATGTATATGATCGATGGCAGCAAAAACATCATCCACAATTTCAATAGTGCAAGTCAATGAATTGTATTCATGGTGAAACGTCCGCGCCTCAGGAATGTTCAACAGATTGCTCGCCTTTGGTCCACCATACAAAGTAACACCTGGCAAAGAGACAATTAACTACTCTTTTAATTTATAGACGTCATGTATTCCTAGAGTTGGATGTACACATCGAAGTAAAAAATGATCAGTAGATGTTGAACTTATGCAATCAATTTTCATCATTAATACTCGTTTCTAGCCCATCTGTTCTTCAAACGATAAAGAAGGGTTATTTAGAATTGTGCTCCAATAACTGTAACAAATCCCTTGTGATGGAACTAGTGACCAAAAGCATAAAATAGTCTGCCATGCAGAAATTGCAGCAAGGCTAGACAATTATCCAATAATTATGATAATACATGCAATCTAAGGAAGGGGGCAAGTTAAACCTTCAATACGGAGATTTACAACAAGCTCATTCAGCATGCCAGTATGAACCAAGTCCTTGTGAACAAGAAGAGTTTCCTGCAGTCAAGAAACAAGAGAGTCGGAACAGAATCAAGATCATGAATAAGAAAGGAAAAAAAAAAAAACTTCAATTAGGTACAAGATAATCACCAAATGAAGTGGAGAAAGAATAAAATAAATTTAATTGATGAATGATATACCATAGCATTACAGGCTGCTGGATAATCTACTTTTGCATCCAGTACAATTCTCTTTGCCATTTCCAAATCAGCAGACTTGTCAACATAAACATGGCAGATTCCGTCTGTATAGCAGCAAAGAGCACATGTTTTTACGATTATTATGGTTTGTTTCATGAAAATAAAAAAGAATGGGAGATAAATATATTGAAAAAGAAAGGTCGATTCAATCCATATTACCAGCGTGACCGAGAACAGGAATTTTGGTAGAATTCTTAATTTGAGAGACCAGTTTGTTGCTGCCTCTTGGGATCACCAAATCAATGACATCATCCAGCTGTCATTATTTTTGATAAACCACTTAAACTGAAGTATACTGTTATCGCATATCATTACCAATAATAACAGGGAAGAATTTTTGACAATTATGTTTCAAATTTCAGGACTTTACTTAAAAAATTAGTATCTTTATTTTTAATTCTATTTCATTAAATGGACTTTCATACATAGTAATTTTTCATTATTTTTTTCAATAATAATACACAAAAAATCAATGTTTTACAATAATAAATGATGTGATAATGGAAAAATAAAAATTTATGAAATTAAAAAACATTATCATTACTAAATATGAAAACTCGTAGGATATTAAATATGTCATCAGTCCTATAATTTTTTCATTGACTAATTTACCACTAAGCCAACAACCTGGGGTCAAAAGAAGTATAATTTTTTCAACCCAATGTACCTTCAGTAGATCAGGTATTTCCTCCCTCGAAGTTACAAGTCCAATGAGGGTCCCACCAACACTATCTGGAATGGCTTCCGTGATAATCTACATAAAGCACGAAGAAAAGTGAACCGATGTATCAATGTCATTATAATTTGACCATGAAGGAAACACATCATACCTTATGCAATATTGCATTTGATCGCCTTGCTTCTTTTCCCCCTTTTAAGAGAAGACCATTTCCACTCCGGATAGCCAATGAAGCTATCTATGAAAATCACAAATCCAAGGGTTAATATTAAAGGAAAAAATCAGGATTGTAAGCACCGAATGGGGACAACACTTTGATGCTCCACAAGCAATTTCTACTAACCTGTACCAGAGCATCTGGACGAGACTCAAACACAATCAATAGAACACCCAACGGAGACGATGTTTTCTCAAGAATTAGCCCATCTGAGACCTGAGTGTAAAAAATAATTGTCTCAAGTTGAGAAAAAATTGAGGGCCAGTATGAAATCCAGGCATTCTGAGTTATTTGAAAGGGTAATATCAGCCATTTCATTACAAGCTAGTCAAAAGAATATTTTTTCACTACTTCGAATCACAAATACCATTGGAGCAGGCTCAATTTCAGTCCCTGAGAAGAATTATATTGTTGCTACATAATGTCCTTAATTCGTTACCTCAGTCTTCTTCAAAACACGACCAATTGGATCTTCCATGTTTGCAAGCGTACGGATGGAGTTGGCAAGGCTGGATATCTGTTCATAGACAATTAGTATCACTATTAACCTAGAAAAGATAGGCATTGAGACTTTCAGGCAGTATCTGATGTTATATATTTGAGTAAATGTGTAACCAGCGCTGGGTGTATGCTGAAGCAAATAAGCAGTATGGAAAGTGCTATGAAACAAAGTCATATAATAAGCAGAATTAAAGATATCCCAATCTTGCCTTTCCAGGTTTCATTGCCAATCGTGATACTAGGGCCCTTTCGTATCCAGTCTGTTGAGCTTCAGCAACATCAGCTTCATTTTCAGTACGGATCAGTTTTTCATTTGTTTCAAGAGCATCAGCTACATCCAGCAAAATTTTTCTCCTCTCTTGAGAAGAAATTGCCTATGGAATATGAACTACCGTATAAAAATCATGCTAACTTTGCATACAACGCAATGAGAAATTACCTGTAGCCTTCTCGAACTTTCCCTTGCAGCAACAGCCATGTCACGAGCACCAACGTCCTTTTGTGGGGCCCACAAATGAGCATCTTGATGGAAGAGGGTACCAATACGATCTCCTTTGAGGACCTTAAGGATATTCTCGGGAGCATATCCACTTCAAATGGATATGGTAAAAAACAGTTTTAAATTGAATCAATATTCATATTAAATAAAAGAAAATGAAATTCAAATGGAAAATCCATTCATGCTAGGTTACATACAGTTTCAAAGAAGCACAATTGGTAAACTAGGGGAAGCATTTCATCCTTTTCACAATTGCATGTAATATAGCATTTTTTATTTTTTATGCCACCTTCTGAAATAACCAGTGTCTTGCTTATATGAGATGGAAAACATGGGGTGGATTAAATTTTGAAGTTCCCCCTTATTTAGTGGTACGGTGCGGGGAATGATTGTTATTACAACTAGGGAAAGGGGAAAGGAGTTTCCTAAGGCACTCAGCAATGAGGCATACCTAGTGATAACAACAGGAATGCCAGCATATGCAGCACCAACAGCAGCTTTAACTTTAGCAGTCATACCACCTCTTCCCACCCTAGACTTATCCCCAAAGGTAATTTCACCTTGATGGCGTTCCTTAACGTATGTATGGATTAACTTTGAGTGAGGGTCACTTGGTGGCCCACTATACAGACCGTCTACATCACTTAACAAAACGAGGAGATCAGCTTTTAGCTCCAAAGCTAAAAGTGCTGCCAAACTGTCATTGTCCCAAAATATACCAGAAGAATCCTGAGAAGAGTGGTCAAAAACAAATAAATTAATAAATAAGCTTTCAATTATTTTGCGCAGATCACCAGAACAAGAGCATGTATCACACCTCATAGGGAGCTTTCCTAGTGCTGACTGCATCATTCTCATTGAAGATAGGAATAACCTTAAGAGAGAGTAATGATTTCACTGTATCACTAAGTTGCCTTCTAAAATCCTTATCCCTAAAATCATTATCTGTGACCAGAAGTTGGGCAGATGAAACATCCAACTGCCCAAAAAAAAAAAAAAAAAAAAAAAATCATGTCAAACNAAAGTCCATTAATTGTCAAGTCTTAAAATAGCCAAGTAATAAAGAAGGTAAGTTCATATCAGAGTCTAAAAAATATTGACTGGCAAGGGGTGAAATGGAAGGGAAAAAAAGGACTGCAACTGCTAAACAAATGAGCTAGAACCAGTTCTTGAGTTAAAAATTAAAATAAAAATAAATAAATAAATAAGAGTGGTCGTCACCTGACTAAATAATGTGTCATAGAGAGCCATAAGACTATTTTGACCAACAGCTGCGCATGCCTTCCCATCAAGATCAACTTGTGGTTTTTGAAGGTCAGCAAAACTACATAATTCATAGTACGATCTTAGAATATCCTTTTTTTTTTTTTTTATTTCAAGCAAAAGTTTCACGTAAGTATATCAAAACTTGAATTAATTTCAGGATTCGATCGAATTTCATTGTCCTCTTAATCAATTTAATTGCAATTTATCCCGCATAAAATAACCTGCTATTAACAAGCTTCCTGTATCGGAGCCTTTGACGACCAATGCCAACAGCACCGGATGAAACCAAAATAACCTCGTATTCTTGGGAGTTAAGTTCCTTGATCTGCATTCCAGATTGTAATCTTAATATTAAAAAAAAAAAAAAAAAAAAAAAAAAAAAAAAAAAAAAAAAAAAAAAAAAAAAAAAAAAAAAAAAAAAAAAAAAAAAAAAAAAAAAAAAAAAAAANTCACTTCGCGTTACCACCGCCGTCCCAACCTTCAATAAGAAAAGCACAACATCCAATAACTGGTAAGTAAATTATATTATCAATGGTTTGATGATCCAAAATTGAGATAATCTGCACGTGGTTTTCCAGTAGGATGAACTGAGGAGAAGTTGCAACACACAGAGCGAATCCAAATCGGCAAACATTGATGAGAACGAAGAATATAAAGCTCAAACAGAATGAAAACCACAAAAAAATAATCGAATTAAAAAAGAACATCGGGAAACATGAAAATGTGGTTGAAATCAGAGGTACCTTGACAACCAGGCGCTTGACATCCCGAAGGAAAGCTCGAGAGCGATCCATGGAGTCCATTTCGAAGAGTGTGGCGAGTCAACTGGAGGGAGACAAACAAACTCAAGAAAGCCAGCGAGGGTTTGGTTTGTAGTACAATACAAAACAAGTAATTTTCAATGGAGGCTGATATAAGCTTCAGAAATGTTAGGCGGACGCAGGATTGGGAATACTTGATTTTAATTATTCCAACTTCATTCTCGGATTCGATTCCTACTCTGACCAACTCACCCGTACCATTTTTATTCTTTTACTTGCGGCTCTTGTTTTTAATTTATTATTCTTTCTATAAATAAAATAATAATAATAATAATAATAAATAAACATTTTAGTCCTTACATAATTTTTTTTTTTTTTTTTTTTTACCGGGTATGAAATCATAATTATTATTTAACTATTTACGACAGGACAATTTTAGATTTTTTTGAAAATACTAAACTAAAACTCATTAAATGAAGCCTAAATCAAATTATCAAAATGGTAATTTTACAAGATTTAAGAATTTAAATTGATCCTTATATTTTTTTTTCCATGTTCTTTTCTTATTTAATTTTTGTTTGAGATGGTTATATATATATATATATAATACTGTGAACTGAAAACTCCTAAACTCCAGTTAAAATCCGGCGGTTAACAGAATTTGGAAAAAAAAAATGATTAAATAAAGCAATAATAAAATAATGCCCTGAAAATCAATCTAAGAGGAGCCTATAAAATATTGTGTTATAAATTGGCGTTTAAAATGGATTGAATAAAGGCTTGAGGATTGAGTGCTATAAAATGCCTAAATCTTCAAGCCTTTATTATGTAAGAAATTTGTTCAAATTTTTAAAAATGAAGTTTATAAACGTTGGTTTCATTTAATTCAACCAATCTAAACCATGGAGATTGAGAACGTTGGGATGAAGAAAAACGGACCGCCTATTGAAAGGCGGGCGGAAATCTGGCGTCTTAAAGCGGCGGCAATTGGGCTTTGACCGTAGAGGATTTCACGTCTCTCTCTCTCGGCATATGCCGGCTAAGAGTGTAGTGGAGGGTCACAAAAGATAAATTAAATTAATAATTTCGGACAGAAAGGCAAAAAATTCAATGGATGGCCAGTGGATAGCTGCCGAAGGACAAACGCGGCTGGTGCCCGTGCTAGGGCTCACGAGATTAAGAATGGAGGAGAACCAGTTGAGATTTCACTGTAGATGGGAGGAAAAAACGAAACATCGTTTTAAAAATCTTGAAAAGAAGTCCGAACTGAAAAGTCCAAACATATTCATATCCAGTCATTTTCCTTTGGATCAAGTAAAAGGTGTCAAGGAAGAGGCCAGCAAAGAACCTATATTCAAACTCAATTACAGCAAAGTACAATCTTTAACATCTATTTACAACGGCGTCTGTTTTAGTGGAATACAAGACGAAAATTTATAATCAAAGACAATGAAAGATGCCACTCTCCTCGGTCAATAATCATAAAGAGGGAAGCCCATCTGAGAATACTTACCGTGAACGAGTTAGATACTGTCCGTTATCACGACAAAAGCATCACTTCCCATCATAAAAACTATGCTGTTGATGTTCTTTTTCTGATACTCCCATCACACAAATTCCAGGAACCGAGAACTTCCAAACCAACCAAGAGGAAATCATTCTTCAGTCTACGAGGTCAGCACTCAGAAACAAAGCAGACATAGATGGTCAGAAGATAGCAAAAAGCTGAGTGAGCACGCTCAAGGAAAGAACCGCACTTTGATGAAGATTGCCAAAGCCATTTGCAAGAAAAATGCAGCAACTACCATAACTGAAAGATTATTTCCCTCAATATAGGACCTCAGGTTCAAAGTAACAAAACTTGCTGAAGCAGCACCAGAAAGGAGTATAATGAACCAGCGCAGAAATTCAACCGGGATGAGCAACAGAAACTATGGAGAGAAAAAAAAATATATATATGTAAAAATCATGCAGTTACAATCGCCATTAGATAATGGATTTTTTCTGAATAAAACGCATGAAGGTCCTCTTAAAATAAAATGTCTAGTCTAGCCAAACAGTTTCCTTTTAGTATTTTTTTTCTTTTCTCTCATATGCCAACTACAATATCCACTAAGCTATGAAACTAATAAATTCAAAAGTAAAGAGACTGGAGTATCAAAATAAGGAAATTGTAAAGAGTACGGAAAAAGTGCAGAAGAGATTCCAGAAGCTTACAGATGCCAGAATAAAAATGAACAGAGAATAGCCCCACAAGCACCAAAATCTTATGAGGCTAGAATTTGATCCCAAGTACTGAAGTGAAAAGTAAAATGCCATGGGCACCACGATTGCGTAACCATAAACAGACCCAGCGGCCACATTCACATAGCTGACATCAAAGCTCCATGCAGTAGCATGATCACTTCGCTTTTGCATAAGGAAGGTCGCACAGTTTCCAAGTGCCGCAAGGACAAAGACCAATGTAGTGGTGATCCACACAAGCCCATATCTAAGTCATAGCAAAATCCAAAAAAAGAAAGAGTAAGATAGTCCATTTAGTTTCAAGAACAAGATTAACATACAAATAAATTATTGAATGATCAGGTAAAGAGGCACAACAAATTGAAAGAAAAGAAATCAAAAGGTTGGCATTTGAAAGTTCACAATAATCCTATACCATAAGAGAAACAAAGAGAAACAAAGAGAAAAATGGTTAAGGTTAAAAGAGAATATGAAAAACTCACAGGTCAGGGTTCGCATCAATCTTGCTAGAAAAATCTCCACCAATGGGATACAAGGAACTAATCAATCTATTCAAGACAATGTCTGAATCCACATTGAAATATTGAGTGTAAGATGTTACACTAAATACCCCCTTCCAGTCATTTGATGTTTGCTGCTGAGAATCTGCACACAGTTAAATGGAATCAAACGTTTGGTTCACAATAAGAAAAGAATCAACCGCAATATAATGTCAGTCTATTCTTTTTGGAACAGGCTTTACATCGACAAAAATTTCCTAACTTTATCCTAGTTTTGCTGAGGGAACATTCAACCTCTTGGGTCAGATTCAAGAGCCTTGTACCACAAGAGCAAACCAATGTCAAAACATCTAGTAGTCATGAGACACAACATTTTCAACCTTCATGATTAATTGGTTGAAACAGGGAACAACACATCTCAATCCCATGTAAGTAAGTTCATGTTCTACATTTAATATGTCCAAAACTAGCCATTAGAAGAAATAAATTAATTAATTGAAACAAAGAACCACTTCTACACGGAAAAAAAAATGTCATATTAAATAGTTAAAAGATCTATAAAGTAAATACAAAACCCCTAGTTGAGAGAGACAAAGGAAAAAAAAACTAAACTAACGATCTCTAATCATTATTTTCACCAATTGCACTACCTGTCATAACAGACTATTCTATAACCTTGCAAGTTTCTTGCAGATCTACTATATGAGAGATACTAATCTTATAGATGACGAGCATACCACTTGGACCTTCAAGAGTTTGATAGCCTCTCCCTCTGTCCCCTCCATTAATGGGGGGAAATGTCTCCATACTTGCTGCTGGGTCTGCATTTAATTAAGAAGCTATTCCTCAGAGAAGATATACAAGTTTATTCCGTGTGACAATTTAATAGCAAGATAGAATTCTTAAGAGTGTGACTTATTATTGAACACAAAATAAAATAAGATTACTAAGAACAAGATACTGGAATTTGTCTTACTTTCATGGTCTGTACCATTCTTCTCATCAGTGATTACAGCCTATTGATAAAAAAAAATGAAAAAAAGATGGATAAAATATATTCAAGATAGAGGAGCTTTTGTAACGGAGAAGGGTAAAAAGAACATAAATTATAATCTAAGCTAAATGAACACAAATAACACTTAAGCACACATGGATTCAAGGTATAACCAAAAAGGAACACAAATATAAACACACGCACAAAAGCTTGTATACTACTACAGGTAAATTTTGTATCCCTTGGTATTAGAGGATTGCTACTGTCGATTATAAAGCAAAATATAGGGGCAGATTCAACGTATGCATGCCAAAACAACTGCTCCTCTCAATCACATTGTAAATTGGATCTTCCTTCTCACAAAAATGCATTTTAATCTTCTGAACCCAGCAAGAAAAAAATCTAGCCAGCTCTATATTTGTTCAAGCTCATCAGAAATCCAACCCAGTAAACTGGTACACTAATCTAACTGTTCGTACAAAACAAGAAGAGGCAGAACCTAGCCTTCAAAATAAAGCCAAAAACAAGTACAATCAAACACGCCAACGGCCAAATATACAGCAGAAAATGCGACTGGAAGTAGGGATTTAATTTCTCAGTCAAATGACACATCTATTGCTCTCATATTCAGCAATTATTCACTAGAAGACAAGGAGGGGGAAAAAAAATCCCAAAACCAACAATGATTTCCTGATGTGACTGCATACTAATTAGCGAAGGAAAATCTCAGTGGCATCAAAAGAATAGTCTTCCGATGAGTCCTAAAAAACAGCACAACAAACATATAGACGAGAAGCTACCAAACTATAATTCACTATCTTAAAAAAGCAAACAAAAAGGAAGAAAAACTCGCAACCGATCACATTACGAAGCAAATCGATTATCGCGAAGAATGACGCAGATATTCTAAACTTCAAGATACAAATAGTACGAATCAGAAGTCAATTTCATGAGTATAGAAAATAAAAGAAGAGAAGAGTCTAAAAAAAAGTGCGTACAGGGACTGAGCCAAGCAAATGGCTAGTAGGGAGATTAGTGTAAGTCTCGTCCATGGAGAAAGAAAGCGATCAAGCACCGAAGCCAGAAAAAGGCGAAACACCGAAAGGAAGAGGAAAACTGAAATTATTAGGCGGCCTCAGAAATTCATCCCAAGGTACGAGCCCTAATGTTGCAGTCATTGTTGGTCATTTCTTCGCGGGGAAGTACACGGTCACGGAGGTCACGATGATCCACGTGTCTTCATTTGGTGATTAGACGACGTTCCCAGGAAATTTGGGCTGGAAATGGGCCAAGCTCTGTCTTGGAAAAGCCCATTACCAAAATGTAACTGAAATCGAAGAAAAACATAATGTCTGAGACTGGACCTTTAGTTTGTGAGACTAGCGTGACTAACTACATCAACACAAGTTGTTCAATTTTACTGAGTTAATATATTAAAATAACTTTTATAATAAAATTACGAACTAAAAAGATGTCTGAGCCCGGGTTTGAACCGGGGACCTCTAGTGTGTGAGACTAGCGTGATAACCAACTACACCACCCAGACAAGATGTTGCAAATGTTCTAACATTTTAGTTTTTATAAGATTTAGCTATACAATCCAACACGACAGTTAAAAATTGTAAATCTATAACGGTAACTAAAGGAAATAATGCCCAATAATCTCCCATAAACTATGCTCAACTTAACAATCTTCAATAACTAGTGAGCTTAATAGACATAATAACTAAACTCTGCCCTTTTCATCATTTAAGCCCAGGTTTTCTCGAACGACAAACGATTTACCAAGAAACTGGCTGTTAACAAATTAAGTGGTAATGTTAATGAAATATGAAACCTCAAATTCTTGGTGCAAACTTGCAGCTGACTGGGGCTCAGTACGATTTAGACAAAGACTGATGACCAATTCCTTGTTACCCAGAGAGGTAACTTTGTATTGACAGAAAAGCCAAAATGTTAAGGAATTTACCATCAAAGCCCCACCTAGTGTTTGTTTCGGTAGGAAAAATGGATATCAAAAGAAGCCTGCAACTCAGTGATCAAGATGATATATTCACAAAATGATTACAGGCAAAAAAATTCTCATATGAACTCCATTTGGAGCTTTGCAGTTAAAAATAGTGTAGGATCCATGAAATAAACTAATATATCATTTAATGATATGTTAGATTACCGGTTAGTAAAGTTATATTTCGGTGGATGTGGACGAGGATGCATCCAAAAAACTCACAGAAATGCATCTACTATCTCTGTTAAATTATACACTCAGTGGTTATATATAGGCTAAGAAATACAATATTCATTTGATGAGAGCTGAAAATCATATTTCTGTACAGGTTCAAAGAAATGAAAACCATTCACCTGCGGATGGAAGCAACAAAATGGCCGATTACAACGCTGAAAGGAAGACAAAGCCGGATTGTAAGCGAATTTCACCCATTGAACTCCTAAGATCCAAGTAGATTTCGAAGCTGCTGGTTTTCTTTCCTTAGAGACTTGACCTCTTTTATCAGCTCTGCTTGATTTTTCAGCATGGAACTCGTCACACTTGACATTTCCATCTGTGCAGAGATTTCAAGATAAGATACGAATGAGTTGAAAATGAAGTGTAAATGACACGACACTGTTTTTGGTTTGGTGGTATCTGATATAAAGTACTACACTACCTCCTGCATATGAAACTGTCTCAGAATCTCTAAATGAAGGTTCCTCATGTCGTCATGAATGGATCTCTGAAAGGAGTCCAGAGTTTCTTCCAAAGTGCGTTGAAAAAGCTGAAGTGTAAACGAATTTCCTTGTTGGGCATCTGTCTGCAATGCCTTCTGTGGTTGCAACGGCCCTCCCTGCCACAAATAGTAAGATTAGATACCAACATTTTCCCTATCAAATGGCAACATTTCATGCAAGTAATCCCCTAAAAATGTGCATAATTGAAAAGCACTAGAATCAAAAGTCCAAGTCACGGCACAGCATATAAAAGCATTAATTAGGAAGAGTATCCATACGTTCATTGCAGGAAGAATCCCTGATTCTGTGACAGATAATGTATCAAACTTTGATAGGTTATTCAAAACTTCTTCCCTAGTCTCAGAACCCATTTTCTTTGTTTTTGGTGAGCCTACGCCTACTGGAAGCCCATCACTGAAAGATGACGTGGTGCTTAACCTCTCTGCATATGTAGAAAATCTACGAGGCAGGGTCATAGTTGTGGTTCTAGGTGAATCTTGGTTGCTCAGTCCAATGGTTCCTCTGGTTCCAAGAGACAAAGATGCAGCAGTAGTAGAAAAGTGTTCAGGAATTGACAACGAAACTTCTTGTGAGATTACATCTTTTGTGCGCATATTTGGGTAGCTGAAATTCAAATTTGTCAAAGAAGTGATGCTGCTTTGGCTAATTGATGATGACGGATCTTGTAATCCAGAAATCATTGAACTTGATGTCTGACTACTTGAACTTGAAGCCAACATCCCAAAACGCGATGGTAAAGTCGCTGGCTGCCTCAGTTGGGCAAATTTATCAGATAATTTCTCGCCACCCCAAGCTTCCGGAGGAGTAATAGATGAGTCTTCGTTCTTAGAATTCAAGGTAGGAGCAGGAGTGGAACCCAATTGACCAGAAGAAGATCGAGAATCATCCTGCCAGAAAATCAAGTATTAGTGACTAAAATCACCATTCTTATGCTGTACAACGACCCTGAAAGCTCCCGCCAGAATTCTTTGGTTCAATCAAAAGAACCTGAAAATCATGGTGTCAAATGTGAAGAAAAAAATGCATACTTCTCAGTATGCCTAACAAGTGTCGTCGTATTCACTTTATACAACTAGTATCTAACACATGTCTTTGGTGCTAAAGAGGGTCGGAGTGTCTTATACTAGTCAAACATAGGCAGGTTCCAAAATAAAGTATCCAATCTTCTTAGAAAACTATTAACTATTAGATAGCAGCTATTATACTGTGGAGGTTCTCATTTGAGCAATTATGACAGCAAAACATAAGGTTATACCTCAACAATCAACACTATTTATATCTAGCTGTCATATATCTGGAGTATAAGGCAATAGAGATTGCAGAAAGGTGATCCTAGAATACTGAAAAACAACTTGCAGTGAAGAGATTATCAATACCTGTTTGGAAGATGAAGATTTCCAATTAAATATTGGATGATCACTCGGCCCATCCTCAATAGAAGAGATCCTCCTACTTGATGAAGGAAACAACAAAGGTAGAGGTTTCTTGTCAAATGGATGGTCCTTCTTCAGTCCATTTTGATCATCCCACAGCTTATCCAGTGAAGGTGTGATTGGCTGAACATCCACAAGGGGAGAAAAAACCTCCATATCATCCTTGAAGTTGTAATTGGAGCGAGGAGCATGTAACCTGGTTAAGCTTCCCCCTGGCCGCAAATGGCTACGATGTGGTGTTTCCTCTGCAGTTGAGATTGTGCTGCAAGTTTCTGTTAGTGAAGCTTCAAAAGTTAGACCTGAATGGCCAGGATTTCGAGAACTGGATGTTGTTGTGGACAGAGCAACGGTGGATGTAGTCACAGACGGAAGTGGGTCAGGCATGAGAATTGAATCTTCAATAGCACCTCCCAAAAGAGCAACGTCAGCAGTGCAATTGCCTTCATTTACATTTACAGGTTTTAACCTCTGCCATGATATACTTGTAACTGCCTGGATTGTACTGCGCTAATTAGTAAACCTAGCATGCAATCAACACTGCTTACGAATAATACTGATAACGAACTAATGAAACGAGATTCAGGTAGAATGGTTTGAACTTCATAAGCACAAGAACAAATAAAAACCATTTCAATGGCTGTTTCCAATTTATCTTAACACCATATGTACTGTACAAAATGATTTTTAAAAAAAATTATAAACCGATGATGTAAAAAAAATGAAATTATGAACAAAACTTTTTATTCATGAACCTACAGCAAGCAATAAAAGATAATGGTAAAGAGAAACACAATTAAACAAAACAAAACAAAGCAAAGCCGGTGATGGAAAAAATGAAATTATGAACAACATTTCATGAACCTACAGCAAGCAATATAGCATAATGGTAAAGAAAAACAAAGATTTAAAAAAAAAAAAAAACAAAGCCGATGATGGAAAAAATGAAATTATGAACAAAATTCATGATTCATGAGCCTACAACAAGCGATATATCATAATGGTAAAGAAAATTTCAGCAAAGCGTACCAACTTAGGGAGAAGACAAGGATTCTATAAACAATGGAGGAATACCTCTGAGCTACTATAAGCACGAAGAACAATGTAAGGCTCTGGTTTTCCACGAACATCATAGAAAACCACACGCCCATTGCTTGTTCCAGCAGCAAGTATCAAACCATCATCTCTGAAAGCCATAGATGAGAAAGGTGCCTCATAAGCAATGAAAGAAGATGGTCTCCTTGATCCTGAGTCGTAAGTGTACAACTTCTTATCGAGCCCAACACTAGCAAGAGTCTGAAAATAGAAAAATAATTAATTTGAATGATTTTTACCCCAAGTGGACAACCTCTCACTCTAGTTTTTTTGCTTCCACTATTCTTAATTCTAAAATATAATAAAGCAAGATATCACTGATCAATCACAAATAAGAAGGGGACCTTATCATTAGATGGTGAGAAGCTAATTCCAGCAGTTGGTGCAGAATGTTGTTTCTGCCAAGAAACCTACACAAAAACAGAAGTACGCAACCACGTTATCGCAACATAACTTATGAAATAAAGGCTACTGTGAAACATAGAAACCTAAAGAACAGAATGAAATATAAGGTTCATCACATAACATGTCAACACCAGAAAATAGTGAAAGACAATGAGGCAGGCCAAAGTAAATTAATGGCATGGATAATGGTTGGAACATTAAAGATCTCAAAATTCTGAGTAGTCATACATTAATAAACGTTGGCCAAAATCTGGTACTTTAGATGACAAATAGTCTTTCCACAGCCCAAACAAAGAAAAAAAAGGCAATGGAAATTTCATTTTTGTCCCCCAGATCCATCCAGGGATCGATCAGGTAGGTTTCTAAGATCCCCTGGAAAGACAATCCTACTAAGGGAACATATCCATCATTATTGAATGACTTACAGCAGAAACCAAGGCATTGCAAATGTCTTGAAACAAGAAAGATGTGGATACTATAAAGGCCACAAAAAAATCATCCGTAACAATTTTTTATATTTATATCGATAAGTAACAAGCCATGTTATTCCTACAACAAGATAGTCAGCCAAACCTTAGGGTTACGGCCAGTTGTGTCCCATAGATGTACAGTTCCATCGTCACCTGCAGTCACCAAAAGGTGTCTGCTAATACGAGAATAGTCGAGCACCCTCAATACCTGGTCTTAACAGCCATCAGAAAGGACAATTAATTGAAAATCAGATCATCTGACTCTGTAAATATTAAAAATTAACCAAGATGCAATAAACTTCGACAACCTGTTCATTAGGGTCTTTAAGTTCAGCAGCCCTTGCACCAGATGCAAGATTGTGAAGTAAAAGATCCCCACTAAGACTGATTGAAGCAAGGTGCTCATCTTTACAATTGTACATAGCTCCTGTTATAGTATTGGTATGTCCTCTCAACCATTTTATACATCGTTTTCTCTGCAAATCCCATATTCTTACAACATGACCACTCCCTCCAGTACACATATACCTGGAAACCTTGTTGCTGAAACTTATAGAAAATATGGATTCCTGTACAAAAGTTTAGCCATGAATAAACTAAATAATTACTTATCACTAGCCAGCATTCCCTTGAGCTCCTAATCTCGAAATAAATGAGATGCTACTACTCCATTAAACAACCAACTGACCTCTATGTTATCTCCACCATCACTACCAGCAATTGGAATGGTTCCCATGCTCTGACCATTCTTCCGCCACAAGGAGATCTTCTTATCGTCGCCGGCACTGGCCACAACCAAATCTGCAAAAATAAAATCCCAGTTGAATCAAGAGAAACCAGAACCACCACCTCAGAAGTAAACTAGTGCATAGCTCAAGAAAAGTTAAGGCCAATTCTATGAACCAAGAAACTCCAAGACAAAAACCGATAAAGGGTGATTCAAGGGGGAGAAAAGGAATCTAAGCGACTCACTTGTATGATTCCACTTCACTGAATTGACTTGGTAACCCGGTGAGGGAGTGTAGCTCAAAGTGCACGGATCGCCCAGATCGTTGGAATAAGCAGAAACATCAAACAGTTTTACGGTATCTCCAGCACTTGCAGCCAGTAATGCCATTGATGGATCACCCGAAGTCATGAGTTGAGTCTACAAAACGAAGGATTAGGAAGAAAATCTAGAGGAGCCACCAAGCTTCCCAATTACCGAAGAATTTTACCGAGAATATAGAAGAAATCGGAAATTACTATTCTCGGAAGAAAGGGGGAAGACAATAACAATAAGAACGGATTAGAGAAACGGGAAGTGGATTTTCATGTTGTTCTTTTTTTCTTTTCTAATTTTCTATTTTCCTTTTTTTTTTTTTTTTTTTTTTTTTTTTTTTTTTTTTTTTTTTTTTTTTTTTTTTTTTTTTT
>NW_019272028.1:473224-474866 GCF_002738345.1 Cucurbita maxima
TTTTTTTTTTTTTTTTTTTTTTTTTTTTTTTTTTTTTTTTTTTTTTTTTTTTTGCCCCTCTGGCAAAGGAGAAACCCTACCAGTGGAAGCCGGGAAGAAAAAGGGATGGAAATTTAAATTGATGAGTAATAAATGGGCGCCATTTTTAATACCCGGTTCTAAGGCCCATCTATTTATTTTGACAATTTCTATTGGGCCCAGGCTCTTCAAAGGCCCATCTATTAATTTTGTCAATTTCTATTGAGCCCAGGCTCTTCAAAGGCCCATTTATTTATTTTGTCAATTTCTATTGGGCCTGGGCTCTATTTCTTTTTTACATTTTTTTATCTACAAAAATTAAATAAAAGCGTTGACGTGATGATTAGTAAAGACTTAATCTCATGTTTAAGCTTCAAAATTTTCAAAATAATAATAATAATAGTTTCAACAAAACTAAATCTAAAAAATTCAAGATTCCATTTATAATATTGTGGAATCCATGGTAATGTCATATATATTTTCAAGAACTGTGATTTTTTTTAATATAAGTTAAGTTTCAAATTTATTACCTCTTATTTAATAAATCTTTAACTTAGATATTATTTTTTAGATTATATTTTAGACCTAAAATTAAAAATTCATAATTTTATCGGACATTAAATTAAATTTTTATACGTGAACCTAACTACACTTGTAATTTAACATCTACATATTTCTTTAATATCAAGCTACATCCTTCTTTAACATCAAGCTTAGTAAAGGCAAGCATATTAGAAACCGACACTTCATAATAGTATGACATTGTCTCAATAAAGGTAAGCATATTAGACACCACAACACTCTCACAACACTCTACAATAGTATGATATTATTCATTTCAAACATAAGCTTTCATAACTTTATTTTTTATTTTGTCAACATGCCTCATATCAATAGAAATGTATTTTTTTACTTATAAACTCATGATCTTCCCCTTAATTAAGTCAATGTGAGACTCCTCTCAATAAAAGCAAGTATATTAGCAATAGTATGATATTATCCACTTCGAACATAACCTTTCATAACTTATACTTATATTTTTAATTTTTCCAACCTGCCTCATGTCAATAGAAATGTATCTTTTTTACTTATATACTCATAATCTTCCCCTTAATTAAGCCAAACGAAGGTGAGACTCCTCTCTCACCTATCCAACCAAGCTTCCATTAAAGAACAAAGAAAGAATGGTATCAAAATCCGAGAAAGAGAGACCAATAATTGAATTTGGCACCAACAACAATCTAAAGATCTCACTCGATAGAACAACAAAATCTCGGGCCTCTCTACATTACTGTAATCTCAGGTTTCTAACATTTTTACCTCCTGCGATTACCAGGAATTGACTTGTCCTTCATCAATGGCTATTCTCTTGAAAGAAACAAAACTATTAGTTAAGAATTTATTTAGAAAGAATGGCAATAATAATCAAAATCGTAATCATAACAATAATGATCGAAGAAGCTACATCCTGGATGAAAAATCTCCCATTTTCCACAGAAACAAACAGAAGTTCCTATAGAAATTGAAGAAGCAGTCTGAGTTTTTTCCATCTATAAAAAAAAAAAAAAAAAAAAAAAAAAAAAAAAAAAAAAAAAAAAAAAAAAAAAAAAAAAAAAAAAAAAAA
>NW_019272028.1:475309-542735 GCF_002738345.1 Cucurbita maxima
TGGGGGGGGGGGGGACTCTTCCTTTTAAGTTCCTACCACCAGCCCCCTTTGTTTTGTTTCCCTCAAACCATCATCATCATCATCATCACTAGATCAATTAGAGCAACAAGTTCTCTTGTTGTAATTGCCTGAGATATTAGCGACGTTGATGGTGGTGCCGTGAGGGATGCCGGGGGTGGAAGCGGCTTCCTGAGCGGCCAAAGCTTTCTTGCTAATGATGTGGTAAATGTCGAGCAAAATGGTCTGAAAAGCCTTCTCCACATTCAAGGCCTCCAAGGCTGAGGTCTCTAGAAATGACAGCCCTTCTTTCTCTGCCAAAACCTGAGCATCTTCCGCGGAAACTGCCCGGAGATGGTTCAGATCAGCCTTGTTTCCGGCCATCATGATCACGATGTTGGAATCCGCATGGTCTCTCAGTTCGCGTAGCCATCTTTGGACATTGTCAAAGGTTTGTCTCTTCGTAATATCATATACCAGAAGTGCACCCACTGCTCCCCTGTAATATGCACTCGTAATGGCTCGGTATCTCTCTTGCCCTGCTGTGTCCCATATTTGGGCCTTCACTGTCTTCCCCTCTACCTGTCTCAAACCAATTCTAAACATTCATTTACTTTAATCATACAGAATCAATTTTTCAATTCAAAATGATAAAGCAAATGTCATTCTCGATTGTTGATCATTGTTGACTTACTCCATAGTCGAATTCTAAACACTTTTGCCTCAAATCCGTTCATAAGCAATTGAAATGGACGAAAAACACTTTACTTACTCCACACAGTCTAATTCTAAACACTTGTGCTTCAAATCCGTTCATAAACATTGAAATGGACGAAAAACACTTTAACTTACTCCACACAGTCTAATTCTAAACACTTGTGCTTCAAATGCGTTGATAAACAATTGAAATGGACGAAAAATGTGCATCAATATGCACTGTTCCGAGTCAGATTCATACTTGGGGGGAAAGGAGGAGAGGATTATCAACCCAAACCTATTAATACAATTATGATAGCGATGTTCTAATTTATTCGAGTTAGTCGTGATCGATCCGAAATCTCCTGATAAAAAATTCTCGAAGACTTATCTAATTGTTAATTAAGTAACATAAATTGACGATCAACTATAGGAAGTAATTCATCGATCTTCATCGAGGTTAATACCTAATACGGATATGACTTCGAATTGAAGGAGGAACAGGAATAAAAAAAAGGAGGTAGCGTAGCCAACCTGCAAAGTCCGCGTAGCGAATTCAACTCCAATTGTGGATTTGGACTCCAAACAGAACTCGTTCCGCGTAAACCTTGAGAGAATGTTGGACTTTCCAACGCCAGAATCACCGATCAAAACGATCTTGAAGAGATAATCGTATTCGTGATCCACCTTGTAAGCCATTTGATCAATTTCGTAAACAAATTCCAAGCCTAACACCTGCCAGATCCAACGACATACGATTCAGAAGAAAGAAACGCAGTAGCAATCGCATTTTGTGTGCATAATAACAGCTTAAAGAAAAAACACGATCGATGGAGGATAAAAAGAGAAGGAAGAACTAACCATAAAGAAAATGGTGAATGGATTGGGAAGGGAGAGTGGAAATTGGATTAGGAATTTTTTGAAATTTCTTAGAAATTTAATTAGCGAGTTTTAAGGAAAGACGAGGGATTTTAGAGAACCAATGAAAAGAAAACGGAAAAACGGAGGGAAAGGCACTGAAGACGGCCTTTCATGTGGCACAGAACGCCGAATGGGCATAAATGGAAAATTATTTAAAATAATCGCCGTTTCTATTTTCTCCCCTTCATCTTCCATAAACAAACATTATAAATATGTAACCTCTTCTTTGGTAACCTTTAGTTTTTTTTTTTTTTATAAAAGTCAAACTATATATTGACCAAAATTACCATTTAAGCCTCAACGATGCACAAAATTACCATTATGCATCCAAACATGACCCTCTTTTAATTATTTCTCTCAACAAAATTATCTATAAAATCATTGAGACAACACAATTTTTTAACGACAAACACGATGTTTTTATTTATTTCTCAAGTGATGCAAGTCACTATAGGTTTACAATAAGCACAATACATATGTTTCTCCCCTAAACTTCCAACATAGCTGGAGCAACATAGTTGGAGCAGAGAACGCAGCTTCAAGGTAGTTCATAGCCTGCAAAATGTAAAGTCATTAGGATTCATATAATAAATGTTTCGTTCTCCTCTCTAATCAGTGTAGATATACAAACCTTCACAGTTGTAGCCAACAGGGCGTTCAGCAATGTTGCAACGTTTTGGAATGGTGATAGCAATTTCAGGCTTAGCTCCAACCATTGCAGCTGTGTTGGACAACATAACGGCACAGAGACAGCTGGTGCTTTGGCCTAATTTCCTGACTTGATCGCAGCATCTATGAGAAACTGGAGAGTAAGGGTCTTTGGAAGCAGATAAACACGGCATCATTTTGAAGGCCTCTCTTTCGGGATTAGACGGGGCACACTCGCCCCTTTGTTGCCCATAATAATCAGACCTTGCAGTAACCAGAAACAGCACTAGAAAGAGCAGGAGAGACGTGTATTTCTTGAGAGACTCCATTCTCTGCTTGTTCTTCAATGCGATGAAGACATGGCCTCCCAAAGCCCAGTTTTATAGTCGACGAATAACAACTGCTTGGTGTGTGAAATCCACAACTTTAAGTGGATATTGCACTAATTGGTTTATTATATATTACCCTTATCTTATTAGTGGATTTAAGTAATAATATATTTGAATAATTGAAAAGAATATAGGGCAATTGATGATGAGTTATGGTAAGTTAATTTGTTACTAATGTTTCTTTTTTGTGGTTGTAGGTGAACCCACGTAATAAAGTGGTATCACTTGAGGAAATGACATTTGTTAATTTGGGCAGCACTATCTCCACTAAATGATTTGGCAATTTATTTTGGGCTTAAAGGACATTCCATTTACAAACCGACTACCACTTTCCCATTGCTAAGTGGTTGATATGAATAGTCTTAACTTTTTTATTTTTACATTTTTTTTTAATTCTTTACAATTTTTATATGTACCATGATTAATAACTAAAATTTGATACTATTCTCTAACACCAACATCCAGCCACCCGATATTGTTCTCTTTGGACTTTCCTTCAACGCTTTAAAAGGCTACTGCCAGCCCGCCAATATTGTTCTCTTTGCTTGCATTCTAAGAGGAGCAATTTTGCGAGTCTACGAAGCTTCGTAGATCTCCCTCCCCCCTTTGCCTCGCCATGTCTCAACAAAATAAATAGAAAATTTTACAGAAACTAAGAATTACTTATATAGGTGGTTGGAAAGGCTTCCGAGTCTCCGCCCATCAACACCTATTCACAAGTAAAAATATTTTTAATCTTCTTGATCAAAAAATCAACTCAATCTCAACCTTAAGTTTGGGTTGAATAGTTTATATTATATCGGTCATATGAACAAGTGAGGACATTTACAAAATGAGTTCATATTTCAACTTAGCTGGATGAAGATAAAGTAGTTATTATATTCTCTGAAGTAAGAAAATGATAATTATGAAGCATTCCAATGAAGATGAACAAACTGAAGGAGCAAAGATGAACCGAATTTCTCGTTCTCTCCATTTTCTTCCGAGTCCAAGCAAAGTGGACTGAATCAACACCTAAACGATAACGGTACAAATTTCCAGTCCGAAATAACCAAAGATCTGGACTCCATTCAATCTAATCGAACAAAATAGTTTATACGCAGTCCCACCTGAAGATTGATAACGATACCGAAACAGTATAACAAGAATTATAAAGACTACAGGTAAGGAGATCAAGAATCGTGGTATTTTCAGGAAATACGCAGCGATCTAATTGATAAAAGCGTAAGAAACAAGGCAGATGTAAATCACAAGGGCAAATGGAACCAAAATCACGAGCGGAACCACCGCCGCGTAAGTCTGAGAGCTGCCGCAGCTCAGAGTACCAAGTTTGATCTGAACAACATTGATAAGCGCCATCATGAGGAATCCACAGCCGCAAACCGAGCCGATTCCGGAAACAAGCATCCCGATTCGGACGGCCGTTTTGTTGACGCGAACGAAGAACTCGGTGGGGTGATAGAAGGGCGTTTTGGAGATCCGGATGGCCTGCTTAAGGCCGAGGGCGATTAAGCTGGAGAAGAGGAAGGAGCTGAAGGAATAGACATGGAAGGCTACCAGATTCTCGGCGACGTTAGGGGCGGCCAAGCAATTAGGGCTTTCGACCAGATTGTTCGTCGGGTCGTTGGGGTTCCAGGCTAAGCCTAAGAAGACGGCCAGAGTGAACATGGAATTGACGTTTACGATGCCGTCTAGGGCGGACATGTGAATGTTGGTGCCGGTCGGCATTTTGCAGACGGCGGAGGAATGGCAGATCCCGGCGGGAGTGGAATGGAGAAGGGGATTGATTGAAACGCGTGGTTTACGCGATTGGTAAAGTGGGCGAAGAAATTGAGAAAGGTGAGAGAGGATAGGAAACAATCGTGCACTTCTTCCTGTCGGAAGGAAGTTTTGGTCTTTATTGGAACGACGTGACGTTCTTGTTGAAAATAGACTAAGTAACGCAGACTTCGCCTTCACGATATGGGATGCTTGACGACAAGTCGTATTGAAACACTGGAAAAACAAAGCAATGTAAAAAACATTCGCCGTTGCCGGGGATCGAACCCGGGTCACCCGCGTGACAGGCGAGAATACTTACCACTATACTACAACGACTTGATGTCAATTGATAGAAATACATAAAATTCTTTCTTAACTAAAGATTTTATTTTCTTAAAGTAAATATTGAATCTCTTCCTCGAATTTTAGAAAACAAAACTAATTATTTTTATTTATTAAATTTTGGTTTATAATTCAAAATTTTGTTTAAATAATAGATACTGTAAACAAATAAACTATAGGCATAGCTTTAAAAAATTTAACCGTTATCAAATAGAGTCAGAAACTAATAAATTTGTGTTCATTGTATCATTAAAAGTAAAAGTGTTTAGTGCAACTTTGATTTTTTATTTGAATCTCTAAATATTTATAAGAAAAAATTAAGATATTAACTAAATTAAAGACCACAAATATTCCTCCTAAAAAAAGTTGTGTTCAACATATCTACTCGACCATCGAGTGAGGCTCGGGTGGGAAGGGATGGGATAGTTTTTGTGAGCGGAAAAAAACAAAACAAATAAAATAAATAAAAAGTTGGTCAGGAACAATATAGCACAATACAACAATACAAGCAATTCTAGAAAAAACAGCTTTAGGTTCTAAAAAAGCAGAACTCAAGCATCATCAAATAAATACAAATAATTTCTCACCGAAAGAGTTTTTACAACAAATTGATTCTACTCTATTTCTGTATACTACTATGTTCTTCCTCTTTATCCTCCTGCACTGACTATTTGATCTTGTCAGCCAGCAATTTGCTGCAGCTCACCACACTTTGATCTGCAGAAGAACTGTTTCTCCGTTCTGAACTGCCATTCACAACAATGTTCTGAATTGAAGCAGCCCCTTCAATCGAATCTATGCACGTTTTCGCTTTCGTATCGACGCCGAGATAATTCGTCAACACTCTTTTCACTCCGAACCCGCGCCGAGGAGGCTTGCCTATGTTCTTGTTGTTCAGAAACGGCACTCTCTCCGTTTTGGCTGGACTAACCAATGGAGTTGTGGATGCGAGTTTATATGGAGTGCTCGAGAGATGCACCGAGTAAGCGCCCTTCTTATGACCAACTACATTAACCGTCCCGACTGATGTCAACCGATCCGAATGCTTAGTTAAGTCATCGACGTGAAGCAAGTCGTCGATTCGAGCAATGATGTTGAATGCAAAACTCTCTAGCACTCTTGAGTAGCTCTCAAGAATGGACTTTCCAACGTCCTGAAATGTGCTTTACATGATATGAATATGAAATGAATGATAACAACAACAAGGTGTAAGAGTGAACATTGGTACCTTGTTGAATTGGATCTTGCTAGTGTCTAAAGTGGTTTGTGTTAGTGTAGGAAATCGTTGCTTCAATGAATTCAAGAGGCCCTCAGCTCTTTTAGCTAAGAACTCTCTCTTGTCACCATCAATCATTAGGTCCTTCACCATCTCCCAAGATGATCTTGCAGTAGAACGAGCTGGATTGATCAATGGTTTCGAATGAGCTCGACGCCGCCAGACATAGATCGCAGCCTCGACACGATTGGCAACATCGAGAGCAACATGTTCGGAGGATAAGTCGAGGCAATCGAGCAAATTCTCAGATGAAAAACGCTCCGACGTAATATACCGGTATATAACATCCCCTAAACAAGCTCTCCCATTCTGCAGCAAAGTTTCAAAAGTCAAGCAGTTCTTCAAGGCATTATGTTTTACACAAAAATTTAAAAACACTGCCATCCAAACCTTAGGAAGTGTCTCCAAGTATGATTCAGGCACCTCCATGTTAGCCAAGGCAACATTATTGATAGCCATTGCAGCCTTCAAGATCTGGTTTGTGCAGTCTCTAGTATGATGCAATTGCTTTCTTGAATCTTCACTAAGACCGCCGGGCGGGACTCGAGGCACCGGTAGCCACCACTTTTCCTGTTGCCTTTGAACTATTTTTCGAAAAGACGACGATCCATCGCCGTTGGAAGCGATGATGCCTTGATCGACATACCAAAACTTGGTATCGACGAAGCTCTCTAGAATTTCCTATAAACAAGGCCAAGAATATCATGAATTGAACAGTGTAATGAACAACAAAAACAAGGGTAATCTTACAAGCAGCATGTTGTCCAATTTTCTGAGAGCTGGAAGATTGATGAAGATATCAGATCTTGGCCTGGAAGTCATAACCTCCAACTTGCTTCCATCAGGGAATGTTTGGAAAGAGGGGATTAATTCAACTATATGGTCACTCACAGAAAGAAGCCACTCTATTTCTCTTCTCCACATTGATTTCTTCTCCTTTGGCAAGGGTTCGAGTCTCCATAGTTGCCCAAAAATGGTAGCTTCAAGATGAACAAAACAGTGTAAATAGCCATTAAAGCAGAAAAGAAAGGAAGTTTCATAGATAAAAGCTTACCACAGAGATTGGTAATGGAGTTTGAAATGGCCAAAGCAGTGGAAACCCCTTTACCGGAGCCTGACATGTCTTCTCCAAGCAACAGTTTTGCAAATCTCTCCTTCATCATCTCCATCTCTGTTCATCAAAAACTTCATCAGCTCCCCAAAATCAAAATGGGTTTTAAACAGAGAATGAAATCAAACTAACCTGAAACTTCAGGAACTTCAGGAACCGTTTTGTTGAGCTTTGAGTCGTTGAAATTGGGCTTTTGTTCAACTTCACGAGCTTTGGAATTTGAACTTCTGCGAAGCTGAGCCTTGCGGATGGGCCAGCCGAGTTGAGGCGGTGAAGAACAGTCGGTGGTCTTTAAGTCGCCGGCGGAATTGTCGGAGCTCGACCTGCTTGAGCTGTTCTCCCCTGAGACAGCACTGGAGTCAGTAAACGACTCGGTTCCAACAGCATTGGAACCAAAAGATTCACCGATTTTGTGAGTATTTTCGCTTCTTGTGACCGAAGTAGGTTCCATTTTTGGGAAAGAAGAGCGATTTCGAGACCCCGAAAGGGAAGGAAAAGAGTGAGCACAGTGGGTTTTTTAAAGAAGCTTGGATGGTTCACCGGGTTCAAACATGGCGGAAGGATTTCAAATTTCTCTCTCTGTTTCTCTCCTAAAGGTTACTGCTGAAGTGCCACAGAACAGGACAGGCCAACGTTTAAAAAAAAAACATTAAATAAAGAGGAATTGCTGCAATCTAACGGTGATGTCATTGAATTTTGAATCCAGTTACAGCTGCCCCTCTCTCAATCAAATTCAAAGTACGGTTCTTTTTCACCCCATTTTATTTATCATAAATTTTTCCATTTTCAAAATATTTATGAATTTCTATTTTTTTTTATGTATATTTTGATTTGAATCCGAATTTTAAATAATAATATCTAAGCCAATTGTAGGAAACAAATTATTTATTAACATTTATTTTTAAAAAATGTTTTAGAAATTACAAGAACATTACAAAAACAATAAATATATATAGTTTTAATTTTTCTTTATCTTTTTTTTTTTTTACTTTTACTTTTGTTGTTCTCTCTCAAAAGTTTTTTTTTTAACTTTTTTTTTTTTTATCTCTACACCTGTTTTATTTATAGGGTTTAATTTCAACCTTAAAAAAATAATAAAAGTAGCTTTATTTTGAAAAGTGGCTACATGTTACACATTATTATCGTAACATTGGATCCAATGAAGTATAAAGTTGTAAAAAAAAGGTGACTCGAATCTTTTTAATTTCCACTTGAAACTTCACAGTGAAGTTTATAACTCAACACAGCATTTCTATAACTAATATACCCTTTCACCTTTTTTATACGGATGGTCCTCTTTCTATTAGCTTCAAAATAATAAATATATGTTTTAATAGTTAAATGTGATTGTGTAATAATCCAATAAAAAAATAGTATATATATAAAATATATATTGTATATCTTATTATTAACCAGATAATTAGTATGTAAATAAAATAAAAAATAAAAAGTCACTCTTTTTTGCACTCTTTCAATAAAAAGAAAAAAACTTTATAATACACGAAGTTATGTCGGGACCACATAAATAAATAATAATAATATTAAGGAAAAAAAAAAGAGAGCAGCATGATCCATATACTAACGGCTTGTTTGGACGTCCGATATTAAATTAACGAGAATAGAGTTTTATGTACAAAATCCAATAGAGAGACCAGCATAGACGGAGACGCACGTTATTGAAGTAGCCGTTAAGGGATGGTCCCACAATTACAAAGTGTTGAAATCCACGATTTTGTGATTAAATATTTTATCCTAATTTGATGATGAAATTTACTTCTTTTTTTTCCCTCCCTTCACATTTAAACTTTTTGTTTATTAAATTTCAATTTTGAACTTTGAGCTTAGAATGTTCTTTCTAAAATACACATAACTCTAACTCAAATTCACATTTAATTTAGTTTTATTTAAATATGTCAATTTCAAATTAAATAAATTAAATAATGGCGAAATATTCAAACCTTAATTCTATAAACTGAACATTTATTTTACTGTTTTTTTTTTTTATTTATTTTATAAATTATATATTTAGTTATATATATAGTTTTTGTTTGGTGAAAACTCTGTGGCCATAGATTCGACGTTTAATAAAAGGGAAAAGGTTAGGGGGAAGGAACCGAATCAAACGGTTCGGGTTCAACATGAATTCGAGTCAGACCGAGTTCGGCTCGGTCCTCTGGTTGCCTTTGCCCGAACCGGCGCCTGAACTTCTACATTCGCGCGCCGTCTTCTACATTACCCCCCTAATTTTTTGCGCTGTCTTCGGTTTGCCTTTGTTCGCCGTTCAATCTCACTCTCGCCTTGCCGTCGTTCGATCTCCTTATCTCTTTGCTTGTGCTCGTCTTCCCGCCTTCCGATCTCCCTCTCTGACGACTTTAAGGTTAGTTTTCTGGTCACCGGTGGTTTCTTGAATAACGGGTATGCCCTTTCGATTCCATTCCACTCTGGTACCGATTGACTCAGCTTCATTTTAATCAACAAAGCAGAAATTAAAACAGTGGAAATTTGGATCAATCCATTCTCTTCCTCTTCTGTATTCTCTGCTTCGTTTTCGTATGGCATCTTCAATCTTGTGTTTACTATTTTTGGACTGTTTTTGAAACAATGGAGTGTACTGTATTTCTGAAACAACTTGCTTATAAGTCGCAAACTGTATAACAACATCCATTGTTTGTGGATCTGATTTTTTTTCACATGTTTAGTATCAAGCCAATGAGAATTTTGTCATAAACTTTCCTCCACGATGCTTACCATTTTCTGGATCAGTTTACCTGCGATGTTTTAGTATCAGGCTAGTTTCTGAGGATTGTTGGGAGGGAGTCGGCTAATTAAGAGATGATCATGAGTTTATAAGTAAGGAAAACATTCGTAAGAAGCGTTTTGGGGAAACCAAAAGCAAAGCATGAGAGCTTATGCATGCCTAAAGTGAACAATGTCATACCATTATGGAGGTTGTGGTTTCTAACATGGTATTAGATTCATGCCCTTAACTTAGCCATGCTAATCAAATCCTCAAGTGTAGAACAAAAAAGTTGGTAGCCTCAAAGGTGTGTAAAAAATGACTCAAGTGTTGAACAAAAGGTGTACTTTGTTCGAGGGCTCCAGATAGAGGAGTCGAGCCTGTTTAAGGGGAGACTATTTGAGGGCTACATAGGCCTTAGGGGAGGCTCTATTGTGTACTTTGTTCGAGGGAAAGATTGTTGAGCATTGTTGGGAGGGAGTCCCACATTGACTAATTAAGGGGATGGTCATGAGTTTATGAGTAAGAAATACATATCCATGGTATGAGGCCATTTGGAGAAACCAAAAGCAAAGCAATGAAAGTTTATGCTCAAAGTGGACATTATCAATACCATTGTGGAGGAGGTTGTGGTTTTTAACACTGGTCACAAACTTTGATATTAACTTGTTGATGATTCTACTATTACTATACTAATCACGGGCATTAGGTTATGGTATTTGAAAAAATTGTCCCCAACCATCACGAAGTTTTGAATATAGAGAAATCTTTGAATTTCTGGAGATTTTGTTACTAGTGTGCTGTTTTGTCTGTCTAATTTCTCTCTCTCTCTCTCTCTCTTTTACAACTTAGATGCCATTAGTTTGTGTTAAACTAATGTTATTAATTTCTTAATCTGGATAGTTGGGTAGCAGCTAAAGAGTGAATTATTTGAAGAAATTAGATGCCATTTTGCTACTTTATATGTAAATGTCAGTTAGATGAAGTTTAGGGCATGACTCTGATACCATGTTAGACGAACACGACTCTCCACAATGGTATGATATTGTCCACTTTGAGCATAAGCTCTCATGGTTTTGCTTTGGGCTTCCCAAAAGGCCTCATGCCAATGAAGTTAGTATTCCTCACTTATAAACCCATGATCATTCCCTAAATTAGCCGATGTGGGACTTTCATCATCCAACACCTCCCCTCGAACAAAGCACGCCTCCCCTTAATCGAGGCTTGACTCCTTTGGAGTCTTAGTCATTTTTTATTGCCTTCGTACCTTCAAGGAGGCTTAACTCATTTTTTCTTTTTGGAGTCCTTTGTTCGACATTCGAGGATTTGCCAATATATTGGCACGGCTAAGTTTAGGGCATGGCTCTGATACCATGTTAGATGAAGTTTAGGGCATGACTCTGATACCATGTTAGACGAACACGACTCTCCACAATGGTACGATATTGTCCACTTTGAGCATAAGCTCTCATGGCTTTGCTTTGGGTTTCCCAAAAGGCCTCATGCCAATGGAGTTAGTATTCCTCACTTATAAACCCATGATCATTCCCTAAATTAGCCGATGTGGGACTTTCATCATCCAACAGTCACCACCCAACGTTTTGCTGTACTTGTTTTGTTTGCTTGGATTGCTCTTCGTATTCTAGTTCTTATTGCTAGTACTTAACCATTTGTTAACCAATGGAGATTCTATTCCATCCCCACGAAATTTATTCTCTGGTTCATATGACATATTCTTCCGAAGTCTCTGTTTCGAGCTCCCCAAACCATCATATTAGAAGGCAGAAGGTTGAAAGACTATTTTCATGTTGTTGTTCCTATTGTTCTGTTGACGATTTCAATAATATCATCCTTGTAACTAGTGTTTTTATTTTGTTAATCCAATTACATGAACTATTTAAAGAACATGTCATACCTGTGTATGCATGTGAGTCAAACGTTGCGTATATAGTTCTGTCAACAATGTTTTAGGTTCTGGCTCCCACCTAAGAGAAAAGTGTTTTCTTTCTTAAAAAACCAATTACAGTAGTCTTATACTCTAGGAACTCTACAAATTGAGTACTCTTGAGTTGGTTTGATTTTTGTCCCAGGACGAGTTCATCATTTACAACTGAGACTTTTAAAAGTTATTCTAGTCAAACTCTTCGTTCAGTTGAAAGTGGCAATCCTAATCTAGGTGCTAGTTGTAAAGTAGGATTTTTAAAGAAAAGAAACCTTCTAAACAAGCTTCAGATGCTTGGGAGCATTTTATTATAACAGAGGGATGTGATCCTGAATTTTATAGGGTTGCTTGTAAATATTGTTGGGCTACATACGCATGTGATTCTGAGAGCAACGGGATAACAAATTTGAAAAGGAACTTAGATAAATGTAAGAAGTATACAAGTCAACGGATTATGTTGAAAGAAAGGGAGATTCTAAGTGTAAATTGATAACTACATCGTTCACGCAAGAAAATTGTAGAATTTGGAAGGAGAACAAGTTCAACATCCATTATCTACTGGCAAGTAGGTATAGTAACAACATGAACATTAAGGGGTTTATTAGTTGACTAATGTGGTGAAGGAAGAACATTAATCCAATTGTTTCAGTCGGATACCAAATTGGCATGAGTATTTGTAAGTGTAGCTGGTGCCTGGTGGTTGAGCGTACTTATCCAAGATGGAGTCTTTTTACTAAGTTCTTTTGTAGACATCGTTTGTTTCTTATTTGTCTTTTGAAGTGCACGTTTTTTCTCTTCCACTTTGTTGTAGATCAGATGTTTTTGTTAACTACTCTCAAGTTTATGCATTATAATAAAATGGGTTTGTTATTCTGTTCATGCCTTATCTGAAGATTATTTCAATTGCATGAGCTTCGTTGGCAAGCTTGACTTATCACTAGACTCTCATGCCCCTTTATCCTTCGCTCCATCATTCTTTGCACAATTTCTTATCCTGTATAATCGAAATTCAGCAGGTAATAACGTCATCAGTACAAAGGAGTCCCTAGATTCAAAACCCTCTGAAGTGTGTTTCCAGTAAGTTAGAGCTCAGGAAAATGGGTCTGTGGACGCTACTAGAGGGTTGTCTGCTTCTTGCCAACGCGCTAGCAATTCTAAATGAAGATCGTTTTCTTGCTCGTCGAGGATTGAGCTTCTCTGAATTCTCAGGAGGCAGAACAAAATCATTGAAGGGACAGCTTATTGGCCTTGTCTACGCAACACAATATTTAAGAGTTCCTCTCATAATGCTCAATGCACTGTGTATCTTTGTAAAGTTGGTATCTGGATGATGAGATGCCAACTTCAACTCTGTGAAAGCTTACATCTATCATATTATTCTTGATTTCTCTGTTGTAATGTAACATTGGGCTGCTTTAACTTCTGAATTTGTTGCAACGTATGTTGCACCATTAGCGAACACTTCTGGGACTTGTCAAGGTAGGAGGGAAGTGACTATTTTTCCCTCTCTTGTTTGGTTTCATATTAGTGTTGCATCAAAATTACAATTATTTTGATTGTTATGCTAGTTGCTTTTTGTGAGATCTCGATCCATATCAATTAGAGAGGAGAACGCGATGTGTTTATTTAAGGGTGTGAAAACTTCTTTCTAGCATACTCTTTTCAAACTTTTATGGGAAGCTCATACAGTAATAGTGAATTAACCCCTTTAAATAAAATTTTTCAATAAAAGTAGTCTATATTTGTACTTCTCTGTATTTTATTTACAAAAATATTGGGGCTGAAATTAGAGAAAAGTAAGAGGATAATTGGGCGCTTAAAATTTCATATTCACACCCTCAAAAACGACAATTAGCAAACAAGACAAGTTAATTTTAATGGGCTGGGCTATACCTCGTTTCGACATGTCGTTGACAATACGCGGTAGGCGGTACACCCACTCGAATGCGCCAGAAATTTTTAAGAACCCGCCAAATACGAAGCCAGTAATAATATCCTTCTTCAACAACCTTCTGGAATAGGATCTGCGCCTTTATACTTTTCCTATTTCAGCCGGAGTAGGTGACTACACCCTGATTTCTGCTCATCGCTCTCTGGTTCCGATCGGAAATTCAGAAGGTTCATTGGATTCCGATTTGCTTTTGTTTATCGTTGCGGCATTTAATTCTGCCAGGTTCGTTCTTGTTCTGTAATTAGTAATATTTTAAGCCAAAGAGTTGTCAGTTTGTTTCTTTGTGCTTCAATAATATTTTACTTTCCTTCCGTTTCTCCAATCCTTCCGTTTACCTGTTTTTTTGTGCTTATTCCGATTTTCGTTCTTCCTAGTTGCCATTAACCAAGGATCGAAATAAATGCAACCATCGCCAAAATTTTCTCTCTCTTACCTATTTTCAGCTTCATTTTAACAACCACTCGGTTTGTTTCCGTAAGAATAAATGTTTTTCAATGATTGAAACTGATGGATTGTTTGTAATCTGTTCTTGGAATCTGAAATTTTGCCGCTATTTGTTTTTATTATTATTTTGACTCTTATTATCCAAAGCGAAGAGATCGTCCTATTTCTGACCTCGAAGTTGTGGAAACGATGTTTACTGGATTGGGAAGGGCTCGAGCTAGATAAACGATTGATTGGACTTTCTTTTGTCTCGACTTACAGCCTTTAATATTTGATATTTTTGTTTGTAATAATTCATGGAGCAAGTCTTACTGTTTTTGTTTAGATTTTTGAGGTAGTATAAATTTTAGTTTCAGATTAAAAGATGGAAAAACAAAATTGCTAAAACATATCTTATGCCGAGTGTTGTAAAATTGAGCCATCTGACGCAAGCTTATAGACTTAATGTTTATACCTTTTGTTGGAACTGTGCATGTGCTTGACGAAGCGTGTCCTCGAGTTTTGATGTACATGAACTTTCTCCTGGCATATTTTATAATTGATATCATTTGATAATATTCCTCAGTAGTATTCAGACTCGGGATCTTACTTCCTCTTTGTCTTAAAGGTAGTAGAAGTCATGTTTCTGGAATTTGGTAGAATAACAAATATAATCTGTTGACTAACCCTCTTCAAAGCGGTGACTGCTTGCAGCTGAATTGGCCTCTCATGTGGCCATTCTATCTTCTCTTCAACAAGATTCTCAAGCTAGAGGAACCAAGAGAATTGGGTGGAGATGATTTGAGTTTAGTAGAAGTGTACCCATTTGACAAGTTTCTAAGTAAAATAAAACGTGATGCTCCAATTCTGCCCCGCTCCCAGTTCATTGAAGTAAGCTTGTTTGATTTTGTTTCTTGTATCCTAATATATTCTCCAAGCCAATAATCTATGCGATGATTCTGTCATAAACTAAAAAGTCAAAGTGTTGATGTGCGGCAGTAAACTTGTTCTTTTTGCTTTGTTGAGTTTCTTGTTCTCCTGCCAGGTAACACACATAAACCAGCTTCAACAATGGGATTGTGGCCTTGCTTGTGTTTTGATGATTCTGGACACTCTTGGTATACATGATTGCCATATTCAATCACTAGCAGATCTATGCGGCACAACGAGGTGTTTTATTTTTAAACATGATCCTTTTTTCATCACGTATGTCTAACATTCCTTACAAGTGGAAGGGAGTTGAAATTGGCAATGTATTCTAAGAGGAACTTGAAATCTGTCCGAGTCCATTACGCATGTGATGCCATTTCTCCATGACTGTAAAAAACATGTCAGTTTTCTTTTTTATTGAGGAATTTGCTGTCACTCACTCTACACAAGCTGAATCTTGTATTCATTTTCTCATAAACTGATTTCTATCATCGATTGATTTTTTTTTTTTTCTATTCCCATTGGAACTGATGTCCCAACATCTAAGTCAATAAAACTAGCAATTGGAAAACCACAAATGAGAACATATAGAGAAGTTTATCGAGTTTCAAGCTTTCTAGAGACTTTGTCTCTCTTCCAAAGTCTAATTTCCAGCCGTTCATAACTTCTCCCTTTCCCTCTCCAGCCGGTCAAAAATTACCTCCCTTTCTGACTTCCTGAACTATCTTTCAGTTAACTATCATTTCAAGGTGACCATTCACTTAAGCTCCTTAACTGCTTTAGGTCTTTACTTCCTTAGTAACGCAAACAGGAACTTTTATGGGTTTCTACAATGAAAGTGAATGAGATAACAAGTTGAAATGTCTCGACTTTTATATATCAGTTTTTTTCTCCCTTATATTATAAAATTCACTTTTTTTAGTATATGAAGTGGAAGCTGATAATTTTTGGTTGCAACTTTTTTTGGGCAGCATATGGACTGTCGATCTGGCATATTTGTTGCAGAGCTTTTCAGTCAGTTTTTCCTACTTCACGGTGACCTTTGGTGCTGACCCTAATTATTCTGTTGAATCATTTTACAAGGTGAATTTTTCAATGTTTTCTGCGCTGTTGGTTTCTTGCGCAGAAATTACTTGACTGCCTCTGTTGTGCCATTTACCACTGTGCCTATCCATAAAAAAATTTTGTTGATCATTTCTGTAATTGACTATGGAAGTCTTACAAGGTTTGAGTTAAAAGCCGATTCTGTTGAGCAAGCCTCATTGCTTTATCGGGTGAATATTAAATACATTTTGTTAGGCAACATTGTTTTGGCATGGCTCTTTCTTTTTGCTACTCCCGTGCTTCTTAACACAGCTTCTGCAGGAGGAACTAGCAAATGATCTGGTACGAGTCGATAAGCTATTTCAAAAGGCAGTGGATGCTGGAATCAAAATTGAGGTGTGGTCATTTACTACATCTAAGTATTTCTTTCTGTAAGATTAATGTATACCTATATATTACATATTTTTATTGCTGTAATAATATATGAAGGATATTTTTTGTATACTTCTTATTTCATCGTATTCATTCTATGTTAATTCAAGAGGAGAATGTACTATTGGTTCCTCAATTTAACTTAGTTTATTTGGTCTTTGACATTTTTTTGTACTTGATATTTGAATTTAGTTTCTACTTGGTCCTTGAAGTTTGAAAAGTGACATGTTTGGTTTGGTTTGAATTTGATTTCTAATTAGTCCATGAAGCTTGAAATTTGTTTCTGAAGGACCGAAGTGTTTGCTTCGGAAATTTTGCAACCAATTAGAAATTAAGTTCAAATTTTAGAGACCAAAAGTGTATTTTACCCTTAATTCAAACCATCTTATTTGAGAGAGATATGAATGATCACTTGGGGGTATGCTATGGTGCCTTTCAGAGCTTTCCAGCAGATGGAAATAAATAATCTATTTGTTGCTTAGACTTACTCATTCTTTTTATAGTTGCCCTTGAAGGTTTGTCTGAAGGACTATTCACTTTGGTGTTGGTTGTGTTCAAAATTTATGGTTGGGAAAGTAATGTAATCTTTGGTTATTTTTGTTACTCTCCAACCTGATGCCGAGGAATGCTTGACCATTATGTTTTGTTTTGTTATATTGAAAATGCCTGGAAAAAGCTGCATATTAAAATAATCCACCAAAATTATGTATTTTTTTGGTCATATAGATCAATCTTGGGTAGACACATTTTTGGTCCTTCGGATTTTATCATAGTTTCTATTTGGCCAAGAGTTCTCAAAACTAAATGTTTTTTTTTTGTTGAGATTTGAATTTAGTTATTTTTAGTCCTTGAGATTTCAAAACTGGCATGTTTAGTCTTGAGATATGAGATTGATTTCCAATTAGTCCCTGGAGTTTGAAATTGATTTTTTGTTGGTCTCTTAGTAGAGTAGACTGTTAGTTGACGAACTCATGTTAATTTCTTCTTTTAGGATAACTAACGGTCAACTCAACTCAGAAACAAATTAGGAACCAATTTCAAACTTTAGGGACCAATTAGTAATCAAATTCAAAGATCAAAGGACCAAATCTTGAACTTGAAGAACTAAATTTAAATTTAGAAAACCAAAATAGTTTGTTTTGAAAACTTAGGAGTCAAATAGAAACTAAGTTCAAATTTGGGTGACCAAAATGTATTTTACTCATAAATCTAACTTAAGCTACATATTCAAGGGGAAAAGCGTAAAATGGAAGATTTTTATTTAAGCTTTAACCATAAGAAAGATGCTAAAGTAAACCAATTGCAAAGATAGCTATCTGGGATGCCTAGTCATTGGGTATCTCTACCTTAGAAATCAAAATTGTGAACGTAACATAGATGCATGTTGCTGTTCTCTCAAGCTGTATTAGAAAAATTGGAGATTTTGGTTTGAAGGAATACGTTCAAGATACCTATACACAGTGTAGATTTGTGTCATTTTATCCATCTAAAATAGGAAGCTAATGGTCTTTTGATATTAAGTTAACTATCCTCGAATTAACAGTGCAGATCTATCAGCAAAGAAGAAATCTCTCTCTTAATGTTATCTGGGATATATGTTGCTATTGTGTTAGTTGATCAGCATACATTGAGGTATAGTACATTTATAATATTTAAAATTCCCTACTGAATTTTCTCGAAGTAACTACTTTATTAGTATTTCATGTTGCAGCCATGTTAATCCAACTATGGTCTGCACTTTTTCATCATAGATTGCCCCTTTCTAGATTTAATTCTAAAATATACCTGTCACAATTTTCTTATGACTGGAATGGTCTTGGGGATATTTGTCACAGTCGGTCTTGGCTGGAAGATGTACTTGTGTCAGGCATATGTGATAGCAACTCCAGCTATACTGGTTAGTATGGCCACTTTCTCACTAGATACATTGCTTACCAATGCTTATGATGTATAACTCTCTCTGGACCTTATATTGTAGTTTGAATTCTCTACTCATTACCAATGAATATATTTCTCAGGTCACTATATAGTGGTATGTGGCTATGATGCTGATGCGGATCAATTTGAAATCAGAGATCCTGCCAGCTCTAGGTTCTATCCTCCCCTTTAGTTTATAGTAAATCTATTCATTTTATTAAATAATCTCTGGCATTTTTTATTCAAGTGTTAAAAAGTCTGAGTAGATTATATCGCAAATGTTCAGATGATTGTATAATATGAGTACTGTCCGTACGTCTCAAATATTTGAATTCTACAGAACTGAATAATTCGTAGTTTGGTCCAAGGAAATTGTGCCACAATCTAACCTCATATCGTTTAGATTAATTGCTCTTTAGATTAATTGAGATGAACCTCAAGATCAGACTAGCATGTTGATAGCTGTAAAGTTCTCAAGATCTCATGGCAACTAAAACTACCAACTTTTACAAGATATGTTTTTTAAATCAACTCACAAAGATGTCTTTTGTAATTGCAATCTTTCCCTAATTATTACAAATTTGGCTACCTCTTTTGTGGTTTTTAACCTATCCGTAATATGTTTGATAATATTAAAAGAAAAAATTGTGTTCTCTAGACTTCCCTCTGATTTATGGGTGTTGATAAATTACTTTAGCTAGTTATAAAAAATTTAGAAGATAATTCAACAAGGTTTTGCAGCAAGCATGTGAGGATCTCATCGAAGTGTCTAGATGATGCACGCAAATGCTTCGGTACAGATGAAGATATCCTATTGGTACTCTTTTACCAGCTTTACCTTGTTATCTGTTCCATGGCAATTTGAAAATAGAAAATAACATGCTCAGTTCCATCTTTTTCCTTGTCTGATTTCGCTGTGGCATTGACTTTTTGGGGGAGATGCTCCATAGCTTTGCTTGTCCATCTCAACTTTTTGTGACTACTCACTCATCAATGAAATTTGAAACATCCAAATTATTCTTTTGTATGATCTGTCACCTGATATAACACAATCTGAAATTAGCTATTCATTGTCACAATAGAATAGGGAGAAGCGAGCAAGAACTAAACAACTGAAGTCCTGGATGAACTATTATACTTTCTTATGAGTTTGATTGTCTTTATAGGTATCATTGGAGAAGAGCGGGAAGCTAAGGATCCCATCACCACGTCTTTCTCCAAATGTCAACATCGACTGCTGAGTATATATCTGTCTCCATTCCAATGTCTCAATACCACGAGAGTATTGAAACTCTGTATTACTACACTGTATAGTTCGTTGATTTCTTCTCTTCCATTTTATATATTGTGAATATATATATCCATCCATATTTTTATTCTGTTTTTAGACTGGTGGTCGTTGTAAAAGATGGGCTCGTTTTTACTCATTTACAATAATTCTCTTCAGGGTGATTTTCATCATTTCATTGACGACAATGTTCTGCTGTCCACTGCATGTTATAAGGTACGAGTTATGCCCCTCAATGCTCATTCTTTTTGCAGTCCCACGTAAATGCCCCACTTTTGCAGCCCCCACGCCACTCCTCCCTTTTGTAGTTAATGGAAATAGATATATTTATTAAATATATATAACAAAATTGGGCTACGAAGAACTCTAATTTAGGCTCTTCCCATTCCCACTTTTGATGTTTGACTAATCACTAATAAGTTAGGCTCTATTTGACAATGGTGTTGTTTTTGTTATGTTTTTAAACATTAGACTTATAATAACTTCTGATGTTTGTTTTTATTAGTTTTCATTTCTAATAATTGTTGGAAATTTTAATAACTTTTTTTTTTTAAGTTTTTTTAATGATTTAAAAATTGTTCAAGTAGACTAGAAAAACAAAGAAAAATGTTGGGAAATATGCAGAACTTTAAAAAAGAATTGGAAACCGAAAGCATCATTAATAATTTAGAACCTCAAGATTATTCTCTTTTTGTTAAAAAAAAAAAAAGAAAAAAAAAAACTCTATTGTACAAATATATGGATGTTGGCTTCTTTTTTTTTTCTTTTGTTTCTTTTTTTTTTTTAATTTATATTAAATAATAATAAAGACATTATAAAATGATCAGAAACTAAAATGCGTAGATAAATGTAGGACGATGGGATAAAGTACATATTAAGATATTTTATGTAGACAAATCTTATAAAAAAAAAAAGGAATCAGCCAACAAATGTCAATAATTATGTTCCTAGATGTAGTGTTGACATCTGTTATAGAAACGACTCTTAAATCGAAGCAAACACAAAAAAAATAGAAATTAGGTTTTTCTTTTCTTTTCGTAAAGTAGTAATCTTATTCCTAATTTTATAGTATGGGCACCCACCTGCCATAAAGATGAGTATATTAGTAAGCAAGTATGGCCGTTGAAGTAAGTTTTACCATTTGATATAAGAGAAATGGTAATGTAATACTTCAATTTCCATAAAGATTGATTATCAAATAATGTTGGATTACAAGGATAAACTTAGATTGCCTTTTTAGGATGACATTTATTTAGTTATAGAATATAGATTGAAACTCAAACTAGATATCTTAATCAAATTTCATTGATAAAACTACTTGATGTCTGGTATTTGGATCAAGCTTCGTAGTTAAGTTTAGGACTTTTTTTCTTTTTCTTTTTTTTTTTTTAATTTCCAGTAAGCGATTTAGTTGATATGGTAATTGTTGAAAGTAGAAAAAAATGATAACTTTTATTAACATATCTAGTATTTTCGACAACTCCCGTTTTTAAAAGGAAAACACACACATAAAAAAAGAAAAAAAAAAGAAAAGAAAAAGAAGTAAACTCGTCTGGAATATATGAATAATATTGCCTTTAAAAAGGTAAAGCAATTGAAAAAAAGAAAAGAAAAGAAAAGAAAATGGATACAGTTGGAAATCTGTGGGATTCATCATTTATCATGGTGTGTGGGGATGCATAGATGTTGAGTCTGCCCTACGGCTACGGGTTGTCATATAATGAGGATGAATGGGACACGTGGAGGGATGAAAATAGTTGAACATGGTTATGATCATCTTCTCTAGGCAAAAAGAAAAAGAAACAGAAATCATAAGACTTAACACACAATGTTTTGTCAAAGAAAAGAATGGGCCCAAAATTAATAATGGACAACACTCACTCATTCACTCACTCACTCACTCACTCACTCCACACCCACCCACCCTCAACCAGACAGTCCCATACTCCTAGTTGGAGTGTAGATTTGAAATTTGTATAGGTTTTGAAATGGTCTTTTAAGGCCCCTTTCATTTTAATAAAAGTCATGTACCTTAATTTCATAGTTTTAGCTCTGCTATTCCCAATATGAATATCTTAAAAGGGGAACTCCTTCCCTTTTTGTTCTGTAATCATTTCATCTATAAGCCCCACCTTGTCTCCTTTAAATCTACCCTTCAATGTACCTTCAAGCCATTTCTTCCTCCCGTCCATTTGACATTTTGGGTTAAGTAGATATGTGACTGTCCCTCTCTGAAAGAAATATGTGTTTTAAGGTATTTTTATTTTTTATTTTTTATTTCCTTCTTCAATGTTGAATGTTAAAAGGTTATAAGAATTCAGCTTGCTAATTTTCTTTGTAAGAAGCATCTTGGTATTAAGATACTCCTGCATTTTATTGTCACCATACCAGAGCTTAAACACCAAGCTTGGGCAGGATTGCTTTGGTTTGTCTGCCATATCATGGATAAAGAAATGTAGGACGGAAAAGTATATTACCTAGTGAATATGAAGTTCTAATTTTGGATTGGTGGTGAGGCCGAACACCTCAGCCCTACCATCCCTTAACAAATAAATGGAGACCACAATTCTCCTTTTTAGTTTCTTCATTTGTCTAAAGTGTTAAACTAGAGTTTAGGTAGAAAATAAAAAGATTGAGTATGCATTTGATTTAGAGGAAGCCATGAGTTTATGATTATGTTTGCATTCTTTTATAAGACCGAAAAGGATATGAGAGGGTGATGCTGATGTGAAGAACCATTGTTGTTGAACTATAAAAAGGAGACATTGTTGTTTAACCACTTGAGCTCTATCAAGTGATTGGTTTGAGTTAAACAAGACCACTGAATTCATGGAGAATACGTTAACTTAATCTTTTAGAAATTTATCAATTTAATTCTTGTTTTTTTTGTTTTTTTTTTTTGGTTAAATTCATTAACAAAAAAAAAAAGAAAAAAAAGTCTTATTAATATATTTTGACATACTGATATATTTTCTGCGTTGGTTATTGGTCTATTCAGGCTCTTGATCGAGGTGTTGAGTTGACCTAGAAGATAGACACTCAAACTTGTGCGGTATTGTGTTCAACACTCCTTACTTAAGTTCATGCTTGTATCGAAAAAGTGTTAAGTTGGGTTAGAGTAGTGTTGCATAACTAATTTGACCATTAAGATTTTGTTCGTGAAGCTAGGCTTATGTGGTCCCTTGGCATTCCAATAGTCTCTTCTTGATCTAGTAATCTTTTTTACGAGCGTCCTCTAGTATAGGGTTACGCAGATTATAGGTGCCTACATAGTTTGGTTGCCACATTGACCTCCATCCTACCTCAACCCCTAAAATTCAAGAAGTTATAACATCAATATAAAAGAGAGAAAGATTGGAGGATAGGTTAGGTAAAGACTGATGTAGAAGTGTTAAGACCGTTGTGTGTGAAATTCAAAAACAACAAGAAATGAAAGAGGCGGTAACTGTGAATGACGTGTCATTGGGTAGAATTTAGAATAGGGGATTTGTCTTCGCTCTTTGTTGGCGGGAGTTTCTTTTTTTCTTTTTTTCTTTTTTTCTTTCCGTTTTAATTTCTTTCTCCCTCACTTATATCAGTCCTTGCACGCCAGCCGACCAGCTTTGGCCCCCACCACCATTTTTCTTCTCACGCGCTTTTACAACCCTGACTTACACTGCCTAGTGCCCACCTATATTAATCTATACTAATCTTGCGCGTTCTCTCCACGCGCGATTGGGTGTACGTAGTCGTTTGTTTTGATAAAATCCTTGATTTTGACTGGTCTTTCTACTTTTCTTTTCCCGCCAACAACCATACACACCTGTTCCCTGCATGCCCATTCACTACTTTTTTTCCTCTTCTCACTCTCTAATAATTTTTTAATTTTGAAATAATTAGTTGGGTTGGATTTATATTACTTTATGTTGGTTTCTCATAAATTTTCTAATTTCATTTTTACGAGGATTCAATTTTAGACCTTTTAAAATTTAATGTTCCGCCTTGAATATTTAACTGTATTTAATGTGCCAGAAAATTTATTCAAAATAGACGAATAAATATTTATGAGAGTAATAGCTATTGAAGTTTTAAAATTTATTTCATTTTAAAGCTTTTTGAAAATATTTATGTTACTAAAATATTCTAGTTTTTAACTATTTTCTTTTAAATAATTATTTTGAAGTGGACGTGTATTTATTTACTAATAGGATGATCGATTGTGACAAAAGAATTTGACAATATTGGCTGTTATTATCTAAAAGTCCAAAAATGAAAATAAATGTTTCTATAAGTTATGAAAGTGTTTTTGAATTTCCATCCTTTATTTTTTAAATGCTTATATATTTCAAAACTATTGATTATTTATTTATTTTATATATGTATATATATAAAAGCTGCCAAATTATCCATTAAATTAAATTGTTTGTCATGGTGAACTTTATAGGGATGTGTGTGATTTTTAAAATGAGTACCGCAGCATTCAAATTTGGACAAGGTCAATAGACCCTTCCAATCAAGTCAAGTCAAATCATTAGTTCTTGCTACTTCCCCTGCTTTTCTATTCTTTACATTTATTTATTTTTTACTTTGGTCATTAACATTTTAAAATCAAATCTTCTGATTTTATTTAAGTTCTTTATAATTCTTTTAAAGTTGGGTTAAATTATAGATTTGATTCTTAAATTTGATGCAGTAATTGATTTAAAATTTTCTTCTTTAATTTAAAATTGAGAGTTAACATCTTTGTTAATCGGCCTTTTATTTTCGTAAAAAAAAAAAAAAAAAAATCAACCTAACACTAATAGTTTTTGTTTAATAATGATTAAAAGAATATTATAATACTTCTTTAAAAAATTAAATTTGTATAATTTTTTTTTTTTTTTTTTAATAAAACATATTATTACTAGGGTTGTTGTCCATGTCTTGGTAGTTCAGTCATAGTGTTATTTTCGGCAGGTAAACCTGTCAGTCCCCACCCTCCAAACTTGCCTCCATTCCATTTCAAATTTCTTTTTTAATTTTCTTTTCAATTTGTTGTCCGCCCCTTTTTTGGCGGGAATTTTATCAAATCCACCGGATAGCCTTTTGGGGTCCGCTACTTTTATCCATCAACCAAAAAAAAAAAAAAAAAAACAACGCGGTATGCATAAATGTCACATCCGTTAAAAGAGACGGCATCTATTGGCGGGCCCCACCGGTTAGATTGGCAGTTAAAGAGTGCTGAATCTCTACTGGTGCCACGTCACAGATTCAGATTCTAAGGTATTCTCTTTGGTTACCCGGGTAAGCACCAAACTTCGGTGCCTCCACCGTCACCTACAGATTTTATACCCATCTCCCCATGTTTTAATTCTTATATTTACTTCAAAATTTTAAGTTAACTTAAACTAATGGGAAGATTTAATGTGAATATTTAGGAAAAGAAAAAGGGGGAGTGTGGAAATTGGATTAAAGGTAATTAATTGATGGGACAGATTAAGATATGGTAATGATTTATGTGTGAGACATTTAAAGGGATGATTGAAGCCGAAGCCTAAGAGTGAGATTAAGAACACAAAAAGTATAATTTGTCTCCTTAATTCTCTTCTTAACCCAATGTTACTTCCATTCCTTGACACAGGTCCCATGCAGTTGGAATGAAGCTGACGCAACGGCGGTGGTAAATATGGTAATAAAAGTAAGGCACACAGTTAAAAAAGGTTTGTAACTTATGGCATAAGGGTTGCACTGAAGGACAAGTGTCTCCAGCTACTGCCGCCTCCCTTTCCAGTTGTCTTCACATCTTCGACAGTTTCGTCTCTCTCTCTCTCTGGATTTTGAACCGTCTCCCAGATCCACAATAGCCCTCGATAAAGCTCAAGCTTCTCCTTAACATTCCCCCCACACCCTCCTCCCTCTCTTCCTTTTTCCTTTGTAGGGTCCCTCGTCCACCCCCACTCCCACCAGTCTCTCTTCCCCTCATTATTAATCTTCCTCTCCCACCCTCTTCGCCTCCTCAACTTCCGCCTCCATTCCCTCTCTCTATCTCTTCCTCTCGCTTCCTCTCGCATGGCTGAGTCTCTAGCTGCTTCTGATTTGTGGCTTCCCTCTGGGAAAGAAAGTCTGAGTAAGACAACTTCCTTTGAACCTCCTTGTTTGAGCTTCCCCTCTGAGTTTCCTTACGAGTTTGACTCGTTTGGTTCTAACTCTGACCTCAACTCGCCAGTGGAATCGGTTGTGAGCTCTACGGACTCAACTGGCGGTAGTAGTGACGACGATGAGTTTTTTGTGGGTTTGGCTCAGCAGTTTGCATGGACGTCTCTCTGTGAAACTGAGAAATCCACATTTCCCTGCTTTAATCCCAACAAAATTCAGGTACCCTTTTCATCTAATCTTCTTTTCTGATGTTTTTTTTAAGTGTTTGGATTAGTTTCTGACATGGGTTTTGCTTATATTTTTGGGGGATTTAGAAGAAGTATGTGAAAACTGGTTCTCCTCAGTCGACTTTGAGTCGCATAGACGCCTGGTTTCGCCCTGAAGGTCCTTCGTCTCAGCTAAAATCGCCTCCCATGGTGGTTTTTGGGGCTGATAACGATGCTAGAGTCCTCATACATGCAGCTTCAAGGGAGGCTGCGAGGTTAAAGATGTACGGCCAAACGACCCCATATCATAACAATGGATTTGCGGGCGCTCGATCTTCCATACCGGTTAAATCCACAAGTAATGTGGAGTATGGGCTGTTCTCGACCCAGAACTGTGCTAGGAATCTGGCATTTTCCGCGCAGGTAAATCATTTCAAATTTCCTAACAATTAAGTTGAGTCTTAGAGAACAGAGCATTTTAGTAGTTAGGTTCTCAGTTATTCCTATGGCCTGCCTTACATATCTGAGATCATTGAGATTTCTGGTTCCACAGGTTCAGAAAGTGGGACAGGATCTAGTACTACAGGCTCTTCGTGCCTCTGCTTGGGAAAGACAAGCCAAAGTCGGTTGGTCAGCCCAGCCTCACCGGAAGTCGGAGATTCAAAACAGAGAGAGAAACATCGTTAATGTTACCAGCCGGAGCGGTGGAGGCACCGGCAGTTTGAACCACTGTCCTTGGATTCCTCCGCCGCATCAAAGTCAGCATCCACCACCCAATGCCTCCGCTATGCGTTGTATTCATCCCGCCGGCGGATCTGCCATCAAAAGGGCTTCCTCCGGAACCGGCGTTTTCCTCCCTCGCAGACATGTAAACCCATCCGAGTGCCGCCATAAACAAGGTATTTTGACCTGAAATTATCTCAAAACGTCCCTTGTCTAAAGGACACATGGATTATCTTTCTTTAACCTTCGTCGTTTATGATTAATTAGGTAGCCCAGCCATTAATTTTACGGAGGAAATGAAAAGCTCCAATCAAGCCCCATTCAACGGCTGGCTGTCATCCAGCGTCGGTAAGCAAGTTTCTCCAACAATTACCCCCTAATTTGTCATCGTTTTAAAGCAGTGAATTAAATGGAAGTTTCACAAATTACAGACTCCAGAAAGAATCCCCTTCTGCCACTGCCAAGGAGTAGTATCCGAGCAGAGGGAGCCGTAAAACAAGAACTTCACCTACCTCAGGAATGGACATACTGATGAAGAACGAAGCAGAGAACACTGAATCCATTTGTTTTTGCAGGCGCTGGATAAAGAATCCATTGAAGTAGCCAGAACAATATTAATTTATGAAGAAGGGCGGTCTTGGACGAAGAGATTGATGAAAAGGGTGTTCTTAGTTAGATTGAAAATGGCAGTATAGGTTTAGAATAAAGAAGGAAAGGAAGCAGTGGGTGAAGGAAGAAGAAGAAGATGAAGAGGTTGAGAAGAAAAGGACAGGACAGAGATATGTTGTGTGTCCTACTAATAAATCTGTAATTTTGTGCCATAGTGATTTTAGATATATGTTCTTTTTTTGGGTGAGGGAAAAATTATAAAAAAAATCCCCCTCTGCCTTGTAATTTTGTTCAGTTATTAATCATATGCTTTAATAAATAATAACATATATTTGATGTGTTTATCTTTTTTAAAATGGTACAAAAAATAAAAATGTAGAGAGATTAAATGATTTGGGGGGAAAAAAATAAAATCCATGTGACAATGACTTTAATCGCTTGAAGCTGAAGTGTCTAAAGCTTTTATATTTCTTTTTCCTTTTTTTCATTTATTTATTTTAATATAAATTTAGCTTCAAGTCGAAGGGATTTAATATATATATTTAAAAGATGTTGGGCCCCACACGAAATGTGGGCCCGTTTCTTTTCCGCTTCTTAGATCTTGAAAGACCAAATTTCGGAACATCCTCGTTTCTCGCGATGTTTGTTTTATTTTGTTTTCTTTTTTTGGACTTTCAATGCTTCTGTTGACTTAGTCAAACACCTTTGTTTTTTTTTTGTTTTCGATTGTCGAATTTTGAAATTGTCCTCTCTGCCCACCCCCATCTTCTTATTTGAATTTAACCTTATGCTTTTAAATTTAAAATTAATTCCAAATATATATACTCACAATGAAGGGGAGCCAAAAGCCCAAGTTCAAAGGGTTTGGGCTCAAAGTTCATAAAGCCCAAGTTATTGGTTGGGCCCAAAACCATTAAAGCCCAGGCCTTCATACCCGGAAAGGTCTATAAATAGAGAGCTCTCTCTTTACATCTATAAAATCATGGATTATGTACAAATTTCCAAAAATTTTGATTTTCAAAATTTAAATGTATTTCTTCACGGCTCTACCTCTTCATCTTCATCACTCTGATTACTGCCCTCCGATTCATCGACATCAATGGCCGCCACTCTCGAACAAATCTTCGAACCAGACGCCGCACATCTCATCGTCAACGGTAACTTTCCATTACTCGTTGCACCTACTCCTTCCTTCTCCTTCTTCAAATCGCTGGGAGGTAAAAAGAAGTCCATCGACAAACCCTGGATATTAAAATCAACCTCTTCGATCTCCCAAGTCTCTTCCATCTTCGTTTTCGAATGGCCTTCAGCGCTTTCGCCAAATCGAAAAAGCGAGACGGTTGTTTTTCCAGCGTGTGCAATGTTTACGCCGTCGATCGTTCTGTAGTCCTGAATTAGGGTTTCCATTGTCGTCTCCCAGAATATATCGTCGTTTCGAGATCCTCCGGCTTTGATTCGGAGGAGATGCGAATCTTCTAGCTCCACGAGGAGGCCGGTTCTTTGGCTGAAATATCCCCAAACTGTGTGGCGGATTATTTCGACGCTGCTACTGCTTCTTGCGCGTAGGACTGGCGATTCGGCTTCCAGATTTAGAATGAAGCAATCTTCGTCGTTGATCGTTTTCTCGCCGACGCAGGTCGAGTTTGAGAACAGAGTCGCCGTCGATTTTGGATCCAGTCCCTGCCGCGTCAAACAAATCTTCTAGGTCAGTAAATTTGATGAGACAGAGAAAAGCCCATCATATGTTTGGGCCATTTCGGTGACAGAGACAGAGAAAAGCCCATCATCTGTTTGGGCCATTTCGGAGACAGAAATAGAAAAGCCCATGATATATTTGGGCCATTTCGGCCCAAGACGGGAAGTTGAAGGCAAGTTCCGGCCCATTCAGTTTTTTTTTTTTTTTTTGAAATTGTTAGGTTAAAATGCAGTACTTTGAAGAGTTGGTGGGGGGATTATTTTCAACCGTGGTAGCCAGCACGTTGAAGCGCTTTTCCACCAAATACGCTTATAATTTAGTAACTCCGAATAATATTATTTTTTTTATTTTTTATTTTTAAAAATATAAAAATTAATTTACCTGCAAGAATCGTCGGAGCGGACGTGGAGGGCCACGAGAAGCATGAGAGTGATGCCAAGGAGTTTGTCTCCAAGCCACTTTCCCGTCGCTACCTGCGCTGATTTTACACCCCGACAGCATCAGTTCCAAACACCATAGCTCCGGCCGTTTCTGCCACACTACAAACCCACCCATTTCTCCGCCGCCGCCGCCTTTCCCGTTCTTCACCTTCGTCGCTTTACCATTCAAACACGCTTCGCCGGAAGAAAACTCCGACGCCACCATCTTCACCTTCCCCATGGCATACATACTATCAATCGAATTCAAGGCATGCTCCCCTCCCACTGCGGCCACGTATTGTTGCACTATGTACTTCGCCATTGACGCCTCCTGTTAAATCCCAAAAAAAAACGACAAAGAAACATTAATGGGTTTATTGAGATTTGAAAAGGGGTTTGAGAAAAAATGAATTTTATTTACAATGGGATTGTCTTTGATGTTGCAAGTAATGGGTTGGTGGTGAAAAATGATGGGGAGTGGGATTAAGGGAGCTCCGACGACGCCGAGGAGGAGCTGGATCTCGGCGTTGCGGCCGCCGAATAAGGAGGCGATTGAATTAACATGTGAGGATTTGTGGTGCTGGTTGGATTTGACCCATGTTTTCATGGCTTGCCAAGAGATAGCGTGGGCTTTGTTGGTGTTGCAAGAGAACATCTCCTCGGGGATGGGAACCTCAAGGACAGTGTCGAGGCCGTCTTCCCGGTCGAAGTTGGGACAAAGCTTCCTCATCGGAGAGAAAGAGAGAAAGAGAGGGAGAGAGAGGTTATTGAGGGAGTTTGAAGTGAAAGAAGAAGAGAAGAGAAGAGAAGAGAAGAGAAGAGAAGAAAGGAAATGAAAAGGAAGGATGGCATTGCAACACCAACCGACCATGGCCCCTCATTCTAACGTGCTCCGCTTTGTACATGTCGTGTTTGCACGCTCCCTCCCTCTCTCTCTTTGGAAACTTGTCTTTTTGGTAATTTACTATTAAAATTTGCCAATATCTTTCATTTTCCTGTTATTATTATACTTTAATTACCAATTTGGTTCCATTCTTTCAATTTAATCATAGGAATAAAAACATCAATTAAATTATCATATTTTTAAAAATGGACTTAATTTCAGTCCCACAAACCATAAACAATCAAGCATTTATGTTGACTTGACAACTTGGATCGATTACATCAATTTCGGTTCTATATACATGGTTAGGGCAAACATTTTGTAGTAATTAATTGACGGGGTTAGTTTGTTTTGTGTTCATTTTTTTCCAAGTTGATAATGGAGATCATGAACTGGCTTCCTCAACTGCTATGTTGACCATGTTTTTCCTTGCTTTCAAATTCCATTATTCTTCAGTTTTGGGTGTTGAATTTTTAATACTTAATGTTCTTTAAACCATAATTTAATGTGGTTTTTGTATTTAATTGGGTTCTATTTTACTCCTTTTCTTTTCCTAATTCAACCTCATATCTAAATTTTTCTAAATTAATTTCCTACTGCTAAGTCTTGCATTCACCAGTAGTGTCGATAGTGCTCGAACTTTGGCAAAAGTGTGTCCTTTCTTTCGATCGGTGGCTCGATGCCCTTCAAATTAACTTAATTTTACTCCTTATTTAGGTGTTAATATTTCTGATCTTCCTTCTCAATAGAAAGCTATTTTTATTTTAATAAAAAGAAAAAGTGTTTGAATCTTTAATAACCCCATCCGACATGTCGGCGACGGCGAGAGATGCACCCTCGACGCCCAGAAAAGCGGCCGACATTTAGATTTGAGTTTGGGCAAATGCTGGGTGGTTAGTGGTTAGTAGCACAACCGTAATCTAAAATTATCAAAAATTTGGAATTCATATTTATAATATATAGTTTTAATGTGTGGCTGGGTTAAGAGACAAAAACCATGCTATAATATCAATACTATATATATATATATATAAATATTCGGATAATTCGAAAATCATAGCATATATTATTTAATGGTATCAATAATGGTGTGCACGTTCTCATGTATGGAAAATCTGATACGCAGGGCAGATGCTTTTTGGCCTATGCTTTATTATTATATTATTTATTTTTATTATATGCTTTTTATTATAAGGTATGGTGTGAGGTGTCACATAATCCTTGTTCGCCAGATCACTGTTATTTTCTATCAAATTTATTAATCTAAAATGAGTGACCAACCACTTACTAGGAAAGAGAAATAAAATCTTAAAAAAAGAAAAAGAAAAATCTAAAACTATTAATTTATTTATAATAATTATGAAAAAAAACAAAAACCTTAAAAAGAATAAGAAAATAGCAGATTTAGACATAACAGTATTAGCACAGTCACCACCAATCACGCCACGTTCTTTTATATAATTCAATTTCATTACTTCAAAAAAAAAAAATATAATAAATAATAAATAAACCCCCATTTCTTTTAATTTAATTTAATTATATTCACATTAAAACTAATCTTTACTCTTAAAATAATCAAACTTTATACTTATTTTCTAATTAATGCATTTTGATGGAAATTTTTGGTATAAATGGTTTCTTAAAGAAAACTTTTATATGTTACATTGTCATTTTCATTTTAGGTTAATCATTTTTTACTATAAATATAAATGGTTTTGAGTTAGTGTTTTAGAAGGGACTAACTACATGTCGGAATCTCAACAGAGAATTATCCACAACGAGAGACGACATGACAAAAACAGCATGAAGAACAGAAAATGGGCAATCCAGCTAGCTAGCTGAATCGTTACAGCATCTTTTCAAACATTAATCCAACCTGTCTGTTTTCAGTGCCATAAAACAACACGAGGCCCCAATGATACAATACACAAACCAGTCTTCTTCCTCAGTTCTCTAACACTAATACATATTAACAGAAGATCAGTATACGAACCACGACTCGGTCGTTGCAGACGATGAGGGATGAAGTTTTTGGCAATCTTTTTGGTTTGATGCTCCCTCGTTTCAAGTGTGGTTTTCATTATGAGGGTATTTTGAAGTGAAATAGCCATGATATGACGAAGGCGAAAACCATGCAAGCAAGCAAGAAATTCAGGAACCTGTGGCCCTGCCAAAAGTTTCGAGTCTCTGTAGAGTGTGGTGGCACCACGACAGCAGCTGCAGTGGTTGCTGTCGTTCCATCGTTCGACTCGTTGCACTGCTCGGTCGAATCAGCTTCACAAGTACTAGTAACATTGTGTGCAATTGATCCACAGATTTCACAGGTGCTGCAACAAATTGCAGATGGGTAAGAGCAAGTAGAGACAAAAGGCATATATTAAGTTCCTTTTTCGTTATCTTCTAGAGAATGAAACGTTCAAACTTTCGGGCTTCCCTTTAAGGTTTTTACATTCAAATTCCTAGCCAAACTACATAGGGTTGTTGCTAGCAGGGTCTCAAAATGTAACCGTCCAAGTCCACCACTAGTAAATATTATTCTCTTTGGGCTTTCCGATTCAGGATTCCCTCTAAACGCGTTTGCATCTGCTAGGGAGAGGATTCCACACCCTTATAAAAAATGTTTCGTTCCCTTCTCCAACTGATGTGTGGGATCTCACAATCCACCCTCCTTCGGGGCCCAGCGTCTTCACTGACACTTGTTCCTCTCTCTAGTCGACGTGGGATCTCACACAAAAGCTTAAATTTCTTAATAAATTCGACTATATTAACTCAGTTCTTCTGATATGCTCATAGATTCTTCATGGTTCAATAAGAGAACAGAAAAAGATTTCAAACTTCTGCAGAAGACACAATGAAGATATAGTACGAGGAATGAGAAAATAATCCTGTTCAAAGATAGTATCTGTAAGTATCTATATATCAATCCATGTTCAAAGATGGTTAAACAGGAAAGAATCTCACTGATTGGACATTTTTGGAATAAACGTTGATTCCTTATACTTGTGTAGATACCAACATCATGCAATGAAGCAGTGAAGAAACATTCAAACATTTCAACCCAGCTAAGAAAAGGGCTCCAATCAATTGTGCATCAGACTAAAGCAAGCAAGAGTATGTGTAGGCTATGAAATGAGCATGTTTTAGGTGATGGAAGGGTAAGTTCTTGTGCAAGAAACACCTCCAAGCCGAGGGCAGTCGTCTCGTCAATCAAATGCGATCTCGGTCCCATTTCGATTTAGCTTTGTAAGAAAAAAGGCTGATGGATTTAGGTAGAAGCAAGAGTCCAGATTACCACATACTCTCAAATGTGTAGCGTAGCTACAAGTTTGAATGATGAAAACAAAGTTGTTATTCATGATTCTCGTACTATATCATTCAGTATATCCAATGCATGAAATGTAATTAAACACTAGATATGAACAAAACTCAGGAGATAAGAGAAATGAAACTTGAGGGCTTTGTTCTAAAAACTTACATGTCACCCTTAACCTTGAACCAAGCCTCAGCACAGTGCTTATGAGCAGCAGCCAAATCATCCTTGCAAGAACAGCCCAACTCAATGGGGATTCCAGATTCATGATTCGTAGCATCCAAGCTCAGATGACAAATACGGCAATCTCTCTCCATTTTGGCCAAATGTACCTTAATCTCACCTAACCCACATTCCAGATCCATCTCAACAGAGCACTCCGACACAGAGGATCCCCTTCTTTTCTCCACCGCCGCCCCCACAATCTCAGCACTCGACTGGACCGAGCACCGCCGCACATCATCAGACGCCGGTGAAGCGTCAGTCCCAGCTGTAGAAACCCGGGAAGGCCGCTCTTCTTGCTCTTCTTCCATTGCGACAACGTGGGTGTTTTGGATTGTCGACATCGGAAAAATTCAGACAGTGAATCCTCATGAAATGGGTGTGTGAGGCGAAAACCATGAAAACCCAGAGAGAGAAAGAGGTGCCATAAACAAAAATGATTAGATTTAGGGTGTGATTTTGATATGATAATCAGCAATCGAATGAGGAGTAGAAGTAAGTGTGGTGGGTGTCCCCTGTTTCAGCGGGTTTGTTGGGTGTCAGTGTCGATATGCAGCCTAAAACAGAGTTGCAGAGAGGAAAAAGACGGGGAAAGATTTAGGACACAATTTTTGCACTGCATTATGCAGAGTATCATTCAGCTTCTCTCTTTTTCCCCCTTTGTTTAATAACAAAAAACATCACTCCAAAGAAAAAAGTAGAAACGTGATCACCCAAATCATTGTTCCACGGAAAACAGCGTTCTTCAACACAAAAATTACATCACAAATTGTGTACAAAAGCAACAAAATCATCAACCCTTTCCTTTCCCCAACTACACCTCAACTTGAATGGGAAACGCCTACCCAATTACTCTACCAACACAATCTACCCTTCTACTTTCCATAATCCGCGCCTATTAAAGAAAAGTTTTCACATTCTAATAAAAAAATATTTCGACTTGGTATCTCACTCATTGAATGCAAAAAGCCAAGTGCTGTGACCGTGTGACCGAGAGAGGCAGAGGGCCAGAGTCTGAGGCTGTGGCTGAGGCAGAGGCGCCATCATACCCGATTCTTGTCCCACATTTACACTCTTTTTACTTTGCTTTTCTCCATATTCCTTTCTTTTGGGGCCCTTCCCTTCTTTCCCTTCCTTCCCACTCCAAAAGGTATTTAATAAATTTTTATGTCTTTAATTTTGTGTTTAATGATGCATAAATATACACTATTTATTTTTTTATAATAAAAACCCATAAATAAGTCTCCAATTAATTACCTTTTAAGTTGGAAATTTATCAATATAGATATAAGAGAGAGATTAAAAATTAAAAATTATTGGGCCTGAAATGGGCTTGGAGTGAGTGTGAGACCCAGTTTATTCTTTTGGGCCTCAAAAGCTCAGTAGCCCACCACTCGAATTGGGCTTCAAATAGGAGATCCATCTATATAACCCATTTTATAAATTTCTTTTTTTCTTTTTAAAAAATTTCATTTTATTTCGCATAAAATAATAATAATAATAATATTAAATTCTAAATTATTGGGAAGACAAGAAAAGGAGAAGATGGTATTGTGGATTTATGGAAAAGGTACAAAATTAGGTATTGAAAAACATAGAAAGAAACCACAATTATTTCATATGCTTTCATGCTCCTCTCTTCACATGCCTCATCATCCTTATATTATTCTCTTTTTTTCTTTTTTTTTTAAATAAAAATAATTGAGTAATGTCTCGATGTTATACCATAACATTTCGAAGACGGGCAGATGGAGCCCCTCCACGTGCATGTTTTATGATGGAATAGGTATGCGTAGTTGATTTTCGTAGGGTTGAGATGCCCTAATATGATAGCGGAAAAAATTCATTGATAAGGTCGAGATGCCCTACCAAACATAGACTTAATCGAATAAACATTGTTTGTTAATCAGTTATGCGATCGATCGTAGACAATTAGGTTCGATGAATATTTCGAATATTAAAAATTAAAATAAGGGTAGTTAAGATGTGGGGTAGAGGGAGTGTAGAGGACGTGATTGAGGCCATGTGCCTAAGTTGCGAAAATTACCGAATGTGCCTAACTTTCCTTGCTCTTTCCGACTAAGCCTAAGCTATTTATCACCATCTACCTCATCTCCATTATCATGCTTGGCCCAGTATTTTCATTGGCACACTGCACGATGTTTGATTTTGATATTATTCATAACTGCCTAAGTTCATTGTTAGTAAATATTGTTCGCTTTAGCCCGTTACGTATCGTTGTCAGTTTTACGATTTTAACAAAATGTTTCATTCCTCTTTCAAACCTATCTGGGATCTCACATTCTACTCCTCTTGGGAGCCCAACATTTTTGGCTTTGATACCATTTGTAGCAGCTCAAGCCCACTATTATCCACTTTGGCCTGTTACGGTTTTAAAACATGTCTTTTAAGGAGAAGTTTCCACTCCTTTACCAGGAATGTTTCGTTCTCCTCTCCAACCGATGTGGGATCTCATTATAAAAATCATACTTAAAATATCACTCGTCTCTCCTATTCGTTTTTCAAAATGTTAACTAACCATATTCTATGGACTTACTTTTCAGATTGGACTCGAAAAGTCACACACCCGTGAAATACCTTGTCATTTATCACTCACAAACGGTACCAATAATCTTTTTTTTTAGTCAATTACACCCTCAATAGTTCTCTCGTTGATTCGGGAAAAAAGCTAAAACTCCTTTAAGTATTTTTGAACGATCGTATATAAATGATAAAAGAGATTTAAATTAGACGTTACCATATATAAACGATCACGAGAAAGATATTTCAACAATAACGGAAAGGAAACCGAAAGCGCGAAACGAAAAGAAAAGGCAATATAAATTTACTTGTATTGTTTGATGACCCAAAAATTAGGGTTCAACTTATTATGGTAAGAAAGAAGAAAAGATGTTAATTTTTGTCCATCTCATATTTGAATCTTGTGTCGGTAGCCGTGGTCCAAACCCATTACTCACTCCATAAAAGCCATAGCATCGACAAATACCCACAATTAATTCTTCAATACCAAAGTAGTTGGTTTCCTTTATAAGCCACAACACTTAAACTCTTAGGACCATATTGGTTCCTATTCTTATAGCTTAATTCCATTTCCCTATCTTACGTAACAAACTTGAATTATCCTAACACGTAAGATCCCACGTCGATTGGAGAGGAGAATCAGTGCCAGTGAGGACACTGCACCTTATAGGAGGTGGATTGTAGAAGCCTCTCCCTAATAAACTCGAAAGAGAAAGCTCAAAGAAGACAATATCTACTAGTGTAGTGGTGAGCTTAAGTTGTTATATAGTAGCATGTTTGAGACATCTCAAATATCACTTTAGACACTTTAGGCAAAATTGGGTGATGAAGTCTAATTCGATCTCGAAAACTTTAAAGTCAAATATGTTGGATGTCGTGGGGGAAAATAGCCACTTCGAACATATTGGAGAACATAGGAAACCATTTAGAAGATTCTTTTGCTACACTTGATGGGCTACAAAGACTAAGAAGAGCTTCCATTTGGTTCCAATGTGAGGGACATTTTATGAATTTAACTTGACTTTCATATCAAATCTCATGAGAATATGATATTATAATTTTGATATTATATAGATTTTAATTATATGATGAAATATATACGAATTTTGGTGGTATGTTTTTTTTTTTTAATGATACCCACTATGGAGTATAATAGCATGCATGAGCATGATGGAGAAGGAGGGAGAGGGCAAAAATCAAGTGTGGTGGGGTCTAGAGAGCACCCAGAAAAAGGCTGCAATGTGGGCGCGTGATGGCCCATGTTTGCGCCAATATTTTGCACCACATCATCATCCAACCCCTCCCACTACTCAACACTATCGTGGTGCTGGTTGTTGACGATTTTTTTTTCTTATTTTAATTAATAATTTCTCACTAATTATGAATTAGTTGTATTAGTGAGAGTAGACTCCTTATGCTTTAAGTAACTTTAATAACAAATCCCCTTAATAAATGTTTTAATCCCGAGAATGATTCTAATTGATTGGGTTTCTGTATTAACAAACTTATATTTAATTTCCGAACCTCTTAAGAATTTTCAAAGTATATTAGAATGACTAGTGTTAGTCTGTGGGGATAGTTTTCACTCTTATAAAGCGAGAAATAAGCAACATGATTATGTGGCAGGGGAGGTAGAAAAATGTCGGAATACACGAGAGTCAAACCCTAATCCGAATGTTGAGCCAACTAAGATTGTTAAATGGAAAGGGGAAGATGCAATATTTATATGTCCCACTAGTGATATTAAATGCTACCTTTCATGTGTAGAATGTGGTGTGTTATAATTGCTATTAACTTCCCATTCTTTTAAAATATTATATATATTCCATCATTTTCAAAAATCTAAATAACCAAATATTATAATATTTCTAGAATTTTGAATTAAATTTGACCCAAAGAAATGTGGTCAAAGTTGCAGCATCTTTTATACATATCACCATTGCTGCGTTTCCCTCATAAAACCATATTCCTCTCAAAGAGTTAGAGAGAGAGAGAGAGAGAGAAAGAGAAAGGGGTTCTTGAAGTTCTTGTTGTTCTTCCATTTCTTCATCTATGGCCGATTTAACTGCAACTTCAGGAAGCATCCAAAGGGATCGCATTGATCCCAGTTCGTAGCGTTTTCACTTTTTTACTTCCCATGGAATTTGGATCATGCCATCTCTTTGGATTTCTCCTGCAGTGTAGTCGCCGCCGCCTGAGATTCACACAGCTTGCCACGAACTGTTGTATTTAAATCAGTAAGTTTCTTGGTGAGTTATGGTTTCGGTCGAGAATCCGAACTAAACAGCTTTCTTTTGCTTCATTACAGAGATGTAATTCTTGATGGGGACAATAATGAGGTTTTAGGTTAATTATGAACAGATCATTAAAGGGATTTGGAGGGTTAATGCTGCTTTAATCTCTTGAAATTATAAGATTAAGTTGGATATATATTCGAAATTTTGATGTGAGTTTTTTTGTAGGAGTTTAGAGGACCGAGGGTCAAATTTTGGAGCACGTGGTAAAATCTCACAAATAAAAGAAATTGAAGGAAGAAGAAAACACAGATCTGTTCCGCCGCTCAGCTTCTTCGATAATGGTTGATTTCTCTTCTCCATTTCTTTTCTCTGTTTTCCTCTTCTCATTTCTCCACCCCATTTCTCCATTCAACCCTCGAGCCCTCCCCAAACAACCCAATTTCGATCCCCACATCGCCCTCATCGGAGACGCCGTTCTTCTCGACGGCGACGGTCACGGAGACTGCGGCAATTCTTTCGTCAAACTGACCCGCCCTGTCGCTTCCAGCTTTGGCCTTCTCTTGCACAACAAACCCTTGAAGCTTCACGGTTCCACGTCGTTTTATACCCAGTTCACCTTCGCTGTCTCGCCGGACAACGGGGATGGTCTCGTTCTTTCATTTTTTTCCCGGTGGGGGTTTTCCCGACGAAATCTCCCCGGAAAAATGGCTTCACAGAATCGAATTCGTTTCTGGGAATGGGAGTAATTTGAGTGGTGGGATTTGGAAGATGGAGAAGGGGATTGTTGTTCCCAACAATGGGGGGAAATTGACATCGTGGGTCGATTACGATTCGAGCTTGAAAACGGTGGAAATTAGATTGAGTAAATTTGGGGAATCGAGGCCGTACGATCCCTTATTAGCATACCCAATTGATCTGTCGAGCAAATGCGAAGGGAGGGATGTTTTTGTGGGATAAGCTCGGGGAATAGCAAGTCATCTGAGGGGAGCAGAGTATTTTCATGGCGGTTTGGTCTTAGAAATGTCCCCAAATGGATGCATTCGATGCCGGTTGATCCACGCCGGCCTTCCTTAAAACAAGATGAGGAGGGTTCGCAGAAGAATCATCTTCGGCCGCTTGCAATCTTTGCGGGGCTGATCTTTGCAACTGGTTGCGGTGCGTTAATGGCGTTTTTGGTGCTGTTCGTGTGGGCAATTGCGGGCAGTAGAAATGCCATTTTTGTTGCCGAACCTCAATCGGTGGATTTTCAGTACGAAAAGGTTAGTTTAGTTGTAGAGGTGGAGGGATCGAAAGATGATAGCGTAAGAGGATGAAGGTTTTGGAGATCGTTCTTCAGTTCATAGGAAGTGCCTGCAGTCATCCGAAAAGTTGCAAATTTGTCAAAGAATTGGACACAGATGGGGATTAGAACTTGGTTGGTTGTTCTTTGTTTTAGAGAAATTATGTTGTAATGCATCATGTTTGTCATTTGGATACTTCTTTTATGGTGTATTTAGATGAAATTGATTGAGGTCTTGTGGGCATTTTTTTCGCTTAACCAAATGATCTGTGCATTCTTATTGAAACCATTTCATAATTGGATGTGTTCTTTCATTTACTATGAGTTAAATCCTAGTTGAAAATGTAAAGACATTCAAATATTAACATAGTTGTGTGAGATTCCACATCGGTTCGAGATGGGAACGAAACATTCCTGTGAATACCTCTTCGTGTTTTAAAAACCGTGAGGTTGACGGCAATAGGCCAAAGTGGACAATATTTTCATGCGATAGACTTGAACCATTACACATTGAAAAGTTGTTTATTCTAACGGTTTGTTAATACTTCTAAATGACTCCATTTTATCTAATGCATTTGTAATATTTCGTAAGAGAAGATAACGCCAACATGAAGTAAGAAGGGATTCATGGCTATACTTGTATGTAGCGAGCCATGATAGCTTCACATTAGAGTCTTTAGAAAAAGGCTAAAAAGGCATTCATCACTCGGCCCCTTTCCTATTATGCTTTGCTGCCTATTAAGAGAATGGGTCTCATTGAACCGGCCTGCCTTTATTCATCTCTACCAGCTGCCATACACGACCCAATAGGAACGAACGATTTCAGCGCCTCTCTCCCTATCTGTCGAGCTATTTACCTGATTGTTCATAATGTTGCTAGTAAAGTCAATTTCTTTCTTTAAATTTACTAAGAGGAGAAGCATTTTGACACCCAAAAAGTCCCATGTCCGGACCAACAACAGCAACAGGCGATTTTCGAAAAGTCTTTTACCGTTTTACAAAAATAATTTGATTCTCCTTTGGTTTAGAAACCGAGAAATGATGTTTAAAAAGGAGGGAAGAAAAACAATCACACAAATGGGGAAAAGACAAAAGCATTTCAACAAAGAATAGACAATGGAAAGAAGGCACAGCTATGAAAATGCATGTTTCTAACTCTCAGATGTTATAGTTATCTCATAGCAGCCTATTGTTCGTTACATTCAAATCAACAAAGGCCATACTAAACCAAGAACAATACACCGGAAATACTTTCTCAAAATGGAAGGAAGTGCAAACCTGCCTTAACGGTAGTTATCATCCTGATACCAATTTGACAAAGATGCAGATGACATTGAGCATCATGAGAGGAACTCTTAAATATTGTGTTGCATAGATAAGCCCTATAAGCTGCCCCCTGAATGACTTGGTTCTGCCGCCTGAGAAGTCTGAGAAGCTCCATCCTCTAGGAGCAAGAAACCGATCTTCGTTTAGAATCGCTAGAGCATTGGCGAGTAGCAGGCAGCCTTCTAGAAGTGTCCACAATCCCATTTATTATCTGTGTTGCAAAGAACCTGCTCAACAAAAACATAACGTACCAAATAATCTTAAATACTTTTCAGTCACTCTACTCGAAATTACAAGATAGCAGATGATGCAAACAACAGAATGATGGATTAAGAAGCCTGGGCAACACAGGAATTGGATTCACTCATTTCCAAAGATGATGATAATATCTAATGATCTTAAAATGGGGGATGAACTAAAGGAAACATCAGTTTGATGATTATAGCCAAAATGCAGTGGCTATGTAACCATCTGATCACCAAACTTTCAAAAAAAAGAAACAAAGAGGGAGTAAACAGTAACTATTCTCCCACCCCAAAACTTGAGATTTTCAACAATTTCGCCTAATTTTCTTTCAAAAACTCAGGGAACAGTCCTCCAAAAGATACAGAATTCCAAACTCTGAAATTAATCTCCACAAATTGTAACCATACAACCATGTAATTCGATATTATAACAATTACATGTTGCTGTAATCGATTAAAGAAAATGAAATTCAAACAAGCAATCGTGCGCCCAATAATCGATGAAGCGATGAAGAAGCATAGATCTGAAACCTAAATCCCAAGGAGGCGAAAGAATCAAAATCTAAGATGCGTGAAGGAGAAACGTGACTAAGATTTATAAGGCTGCCGGTACCTGATCGGAGAGAGCGGAGGAGTTGGAAATGGCCGGTTGTGAAGCCGCTACAGATCGCAGAGTGAACCCGAGAATGACCCGCACAACCTGTTACAATTGCATCACAAAATGCTTTCTTTTCATTTATTCAAATCTTAAAAATCAGATGATTCGCACCATACATTCAGTGGTTTTAATTTAAAATATAGTAATAAATTATTTTACAAATAACACACGAAGACTCGAGTATTCCAAGCGAACCGAACCGAACCAAATCGGTTTTGCTCTATGTTAGTTACACAAAATGGTTCGGTTTGTCCGTACAATATTTAAACCACGACAACCGATCCGGTTATCCACTTTTCTAATAAACTCGAGCAGCTCCGTTTCAGAGTTCTTGAGAAGAATCAATCGACTTCTTCCCCCTTTCTATTCCACGATCCGAGAGCAGCTGGATTTCCTTCCTCACTTCGCCCCAAGAATAAACTCTCGGATCGTGAATAAGCAATTTCATTTTTCAGTCTCCTATTGGACTTGAAATTCGCATTTCTTTTTCTACCATTTTGCCTCCGTCGATACCAACAATGTAAGTTCCAGTGATCCTTTGGCTAATACATGTTATTGATTCTGCGTTTCAGTTCAGTGGATCAATGTGGCAGAATTCGATGTTGGAATCTATTCAATGCTCTAGTATATAATTATGTTTCTGCTTTTGTTTTCAGCTTTCCATTTTGTAGACATCTTTACATTCTTTACGTAATCGCTTTTCGCTGAGTAAAATTTTGACGCCTTAGGCTTGAAAGGGAATTGATTTAGTGTTTTTTCTACTAATATTTTGAATTTTGTCTGATGATCTTCCGTCTTCTGCTTTGTCTAGAATTTTGACTTCTAAGATTGATTCTAGAGCGATCTTCTGTGTGGGAAGATTGGGGATAAATAACCTATTTTCATTACGGCTTCGTGCATAATTGAGGTGGGTGCAGAGTAAGGTGTTTACTTTGTTCTTTCGTTTGGCTGTTCTCACAAATGTCTTTTATATTCCGTAGTTCATTCAGTCATTTATGGTCGTTTAACTTGTTAATATGTTTTCAGCCTCGTTGAGAAGGGAATGGTGAAGTTCAGGGATAGGACTGAAGATTTTAAAGATGCTGTCCGGCATTGTGCTACTTCTTCAGGGTATAACGAGGTGTGTATGCTTTTCTTGCAGTATATAGTTGTTTGTTGATGGGAAATTTGGACTATATTTCTAGGGAAAGATGTGCTCGTTTTCTTTCTAGCAAGTGATCAGACTACACCAATTACGAATGTTTTAGTGTTTCTCCCGAAACATCCTTATGTTAAGTACCATGTCTTTGCAGTCCAAGTTGGCGGCTATTATGGCGTCATTCATCATTCAGAAACCTCGGCAAAGGTCGCCTTTCATCAAAGCTGCCCTAAAAACGGTAGAATTATCAATATTGAAGTGTTTTGGTATTCTTTTTTCTTCTTTTTTTTTTTTCCCTTTTCTTGAGAACTTAGTCACAGCTTATTAAATGGGCTTCTTTCAACGACATGTTTCATGAATTACAACTTCCAAATGTGTGAAAAGAGCAACTATCATGTTTGACTCCTTTACTTGTCCTGAATCAGCTTGAGAGCATTGGTGCTCTTGAAGAGTTTATGTTGAAGCATCAAAAAGACTACGTAGATATGTATCGCACAACAGATCAAGAGAGAGACAATATTGAACATGAGGTGAGCCATACAACTACTTGGGAGATCACTAAGAACAATAACAGAATAATAAGATTGCTTGATAAAACTTTGGGCTCAAAGAACTTCTCGAAGTGAGAGTGAGTTTATTTTAATCATGGCCATACGTTATTTTGTTGATATGCTAAGCCATAATTTATTTGGTCTGATATTCATGAAGTTGAATGCTTAACTATTTTTTCTTCCCGGTTTTTCTTCACACAGACACTTCTGCTATTATTGGTTAGCATTTTTTTTTATAAAAGATTTTTTTACGTGGCACATTGTGATCTCAAAGCTTAGTATGAACTTTATTGAGTTTTTTTGGGATCTACTATTGCATATTTGTATTTTCATAATGTAATGCCAAATATGTATCTTATAACTATATGCAGGTAACTGCATTCATCAAAGCATGCCAAGAACAAATCGATATCCTAAAAAACAACATTAATGAGGATGATGCACACTCAAAGAGCTGGCTTGGTGCTAGGACTGATGATGCTAATGCCGATACTATTGCACACAAACATGGGGTGGTGAGTGTTGTTTTTTTTCTTTCTGTTCATATTTATCACTTGATTATTTTACATGTGCTAGCGTGCACACTTCTCCAAACTATTTTCCCTTCCCCAAGGAAGAAAAAGTGAGTCGTCGAATGTTGTTGCCCTGTCCGCAGTTCAAAACAATTCAAAACTGTTTACCCCATTACATCTCGACTGCTCCCATTCTTCTGCTTGATTGTTGGTCGTATTGTCTATCTCTTTATAAACATTGTCAGTTTTCATCTTTCCCGGACAGTGAGACATTCTTTTAGTGAAATATTTTCCATACTTATGTTTTTTAAAAGGTAATGCGTTCTGTACTTTTTTATGAGAATCTCCTTCCCACAGTCCCACCAAAAGTAGTTGTTCCAGTCTTGCATTTGAAGTTTTCTTCTAAGTGCAGGTTCTAATTTTGAGTGAGAAACTCCATTCAGTAACATCACAATTTGATAAGCTAAGAGCCATTCGGTTTCAAGATATAATAAACAAAGCAGTACCAAGAAGAAAACCCAACCAAGTAAATAAACCACGTTCTGCAAATGCCCCCAACTATAATAATATGGAGCTGAGGGAACCTGATAATTTTGAGCATCAACCTGTCCGAGCCCAACAGCAACTGTTGGATGATGAAACTCGTGCACTTCAGGTAATCAAAATATGGAGGGGGGAAACAAAATTTGATGAGAGTTCTATCATCTGTTAATTGAACCAAGCTTGATTCTTGATGGGTAAAATTTGAGAACTGATCAGTTGTTTTCTTCCAAATTTGTAGGTTGAGTTGACCAGTCTTCTTGATGCAGTCCAGGAAGCAGAAACTAAGATGGTAGAGATGTCTGCTTTAAATCACCTAATGTCTACACATGTTTTGCAGCAAGCACAACAAATCGAATTTCTTTATGAACAGGTCAGCATTTCTACCTCGGTTTATTGTCTTTCACATTATCCCTCAAATCTCAACGGCTAATTGCACTTGCACCTTCCTTTTTAACATTTCCAGAATGAAATTCAGTTGAGCACTATTCTCGGTACTGTTAGGTACTGAACTTCCTATTTTCTTTCTTTTTAATGAACTACAAATTAGGCTGTTGAAGCTACAAAGAACGTCGAGCTTGGTAATAAAGAACTTGCCCACGCAATTCAGCGGAATAGCAGCAGTAGAACCTTCCTTCTGCTCTTTCTATTTGTGCTAACATTTTCAATTCTCTTTCTTGATTGGTATAGTTGACGGGATTGGCTTTTGTATCATAATTATATTGTACATTCACATAGAAGAAAGAAAAATAAGAAATCACCGATGAAAAATTGGATCGCATTCCTATTACTGTTAGTATTTGCTTTAATATCCAGACTCAAGTAGTTACCACTGTAAGTGGACTCCAAGGTAAAAAATGGGGGGGTAGTTACCACTGTATGAGATGTTCTTTAAACAGAAGCGATCTCATCTACTACAATTTCTCTAGTGCCCTGCATTCATTAGTAGCTGCTAAAGCATGCCTGTGACAAGTGAACCCAAACCATGGCCTTTCCCTGTGTGTGACCATGAGATTTCAGCCTCGACATTCTTTCTTTGAGCTATGCTTCTTGCCATCAGACTTGCGGCAGATGCAACCTGGATAAGGATTGGCATAGAAGTTCTCCTCCAGTTTCGAGGACTTCCCAGGACATCTGGGATATGGTGACCCCATTCTCTCTTTATGTAATTCCATAACTTTGTAAGAATACTCTTCCCAGCTTAATGCTCCTGCGTCCAATCGGTCTATCAAATCCACTAAATTTGTCCTGAAAATAGATGATAAACGTCCCTTAGATTGAGACAGAAACTCTTTTCCAATTCATTTTTCCATTTAGGATTTCAATCCTCCTACCATACCTGCGTGAAATAGCTTTACTCTGTACTAGTATCAACTACTAGTACAGAGTAATTACTCAATGAAAAACATTAAGTTATTTTAGGATTCTCGCTTATGCATTGAGTCTTTTTCTGCCATATTTTTTACTTTGTTAAGAAAAATTCCCAGCTATGGATTTGTTTATCTCTGCTCTATACCTGTCAGGGCTGATGGTTTTCCGAAACCCTTCAAATCTCCTGTGACCTTGGACAGCTTTAGCCATGTTCCCATCATAGGTGTAAACGAAAACATCACTCTCTACTGCTACAAGATAGTCTAAAGCAGCCAACTGGTTCTGATATTGTTTGAAAGGTTCCAATTCCTCTTCAGTTGCCAAAGAAGAATGTGTGAAGATGTTGGGATACTTAACTTTTAGCGGTTTAATCCCGCTTTCGCTGTAAATGTTGCCAGCAACAATGTAGATATTGGTATCAGAGGGATACCCCATTGCCTGAAGAAATATAGCTACCTCTCTTGGAGTCATGGGGCATTCCCCTAGTAGTCTTTGTTGGGTACTGTTTATGTCTTTTACCTTCCAGTGTCTCACGTTAAACCTTAGGGTCGTCAGCTCTTCATCCTCCGCTTCGGTAAGGCTGTGACTACAGCCCGTGAATGCCAGCATGTCTTTTTCGTATCTGCAATCAAATATATTTGGTATCAGGAACATATCTAACTTTGGGAGAACCGGTCTTGGTACTTTAAACTGTACATGTGAATGAAATACTAATCATCGGACTTATGTCTAACAGCTTAAACCCACCCACCGTTAGCAAATTCCTCCTCGGTTGGAGAAGGGAACGAAACATTCCTTATAAGGGTTTGGAAATCTCTCTTTAGCTAACAGCATTTTAAAAACTTTGATAACAAGCCCGAAAGGAAAAGGCCAAAAGAGACAATAAAAAGCTCGAAAGGAACGAAACATTCCTTAAAAGCAGTGGGCTTGAGCTGTTACATTACACGATGTTCTTTGACGATGAAATGAAATGGAGTTCTTCTATTCTCAGGTAAGAATTGGTGTTTTGGTTTAGCATTCAATTTGAAAGTAGGCCTAGGAAAGTACTACTCTCGGGACTTTTTGCTTACCTTAAATGCAGAGCTAAATAAGGTTTTCCATCACTTCTTAGTCGAGCAACGAGCTTGTTTCCAAACTGTTCAATTTTGGTATTGAATGTCAAAGCTCTATACATTGCTCGACATCGGAGTTTCTGTGTCGATTCTGCAACACCATTGTTGGCTAATCGAGAGTCGGTGTGGGTTAAGTGAAGGATTTTGTGCTGCTTCAACAAAGACGCCATATGTACTCTATAGTAACGAGGCTGCATATATTTCCATTTAGAATGGGAGGGAAACAAAGTGAATGAATGAATGAATGTGCAGCGAATACCTTAGACCAAGAAACTGGTGCCGTTTCAAAAGGCTTGATATGTGAGAGTTCTAAGGGGAGAGATTCTATTACATGAACTTCATCCCTCAAAACTTGGATGAAATTTTTCCAGTTGAAGATGTCTTTGAATTCACTGCGAAAAAGGGATTCAATACTTCATTTAGTTTGACATTAAACTCTCTTAATAACACTAATTAACTCCTAATTACAATCGCAATAAAAGCTCGGAATAATGACCTTGTATCAGTCCAAAAGGATCTATGATCCAAGGAAGGAAGAACTAGAGTTGCATTCATGAGTTTCGCTATAGCAACCAGGTCACTTATCTGCCATAGTTATCATAAAATAAACAAACAAACAAATCAAAAACATTTCTATCGGAAAAAAAATTATTCATTTCGATGAAGAGACCCCAGTTTTCATCTGGTTCAATCCGCCGTTGGCTCGAGCAAGAAGGTAGCCATTTGTTTCAATGTCAATCCCTGATATTAAACCAGTATTAATTTGTTTGAAACGAGGAACGAGTAACGATAATCTGACGGAAGTTGCTTACATGATTCATCCTTCTTTGTCACATTGATGCATTTGTAATAGTTTTCACTGTCAGGGTGCTCCCATGTCTCCAAAAACTAAGAAATTGTAATATTTAATTTTAAATATAATATAATAATTAAAAAGTAAATAAAAGATTCCATATTAATTAAACCTTGGGCGGAACTGGGTTGTGGGGGTTGGTCCTAGCGGAAGAAGCTTGGGCCAAAGCGGTGTTTGATTGGTAGAGAAGTTTTTGGCCGGGAATGAAATTACCAGAAGGCCCCCCAGTTTTTTTGTCGTTGTGCATAAACCGCATTTCATCGAAAGAATTGAGCAACGTAAACTTAACGAACAGAGAGATGGAGGAAAACGCCAAAAGCAACAAGCAGCCGATCACGTAACATCCAGGGCGGCGCACGATGTCGGGAAAGTGGCGGTGGACATGGCGGCGGAAGGAGGCAACACGTTTGGCGTCGCCGTCGATGAAGATGCCAGCAGCGGCGAGTTTGGCGGCATCCTCATGGTCATATTCCAACAGCCTTCTTCTGGTCATGACGTTGAAGAGGGGGAGGCGTAAGGGCAGTGGGCATGAATTTGAATTTTGTTTTGGTGGAGAGGTGGAGGTGTTCAAAAAGAGGGGGCGAAATGGGTAGTAGTGGACGAGAAGGGATTTGACGGTTTATTTTGTGAATTTAACTTTTTAATGGCTGTGGGGATATCATAGGAACCGAAATCTGAGGAACAACGTAGCCTTTCCAGTTGCTGCTCATCCATCATCTCTACCCTTCCCTTTTCCTCTTTTCTAATTCTGATCCTCTTCTAATTAAGGACATTTCATCTTTGGATTTCAAATCTGGGCCATACCTGTCATAATCACATTTTTCTTCGTAGTGGACTTTGCGATTGCACGACACTCATTCCTAACACTGAGTCAGTCAAGCCAATTCGGATTCGCATCGCCTACAATCGAGCAACGTATTCTCAAGCCTCTAACCCTATTTTGACCGGCCTAAATGTGATTTCGCCGAACAATCATACAAAATCAAAGTAGGAGGAGTTGACAACTAGTCACATACATATGTTATTGCTCAATAGTAATATAGTAGAAAATACAAATAGTAACATAATACAACATGAAATTAAATAAAGAATTTGACAGTGACATGAGCATGCGACCATAAACAACACGTCTTGGACGAGCATGTGATGACCGTGACAACATTGCTCAACAAATATGTTAGTTGCTTAACTATGTTCATGTTTGTAGTCTTTATAGGTGAGGTCGGGTTGAATCTTGTAAGCAATTGAGGTTGAATCTCGCATGTGTACACACATTTCTTCTTTCATTTAAATACCAAAAAACACAAACTCCCACTTCGAACATGTCCAGAATGTTGCCTATATTCATTATGGATTCATGATATTGTAGTTCGTGTGACCATACCCTACACACTCCTTGTCCTCATTACCACGTCGAGTGAATATCCCATCGCATTTTCTGATTCCCTCCCTCTCCTTTTCCAAACTTCAACTCCAAAAACTTGTCTCAGTGAGGTTAATAACTTGGATACACATGACACATACCTTACTCTGTTCATCATCTGCAATACCTTCCCTCTTCTTCAATGGTATCATCCACCATCTCCTTCCCTTGTAGCCACTTCTGTTTGTTCCCTGAGAAAATCCTTTCTGGGTCATTGAGATCAAGCCAAAAAGGTCTCGTTCCCCTGTTTCTTCAAGTGTTTGATTAGTTTCATATGCTGATTGTTTGGTAACTTTAAGGTTTTTGGGTGTTCCAGAGAGGAAGCAGGGATGGCGCCAAAAGCTGATATGTTCTTCTTCAACACAACATGTGTGTGCTGCATCATCGCTGTTCAAATCTGGAAGCAAAAGTGGGGTTAGAAAATTGAGTACAGCAGGAAGTTGTGGCGGATCTGCAGAGATATGTGAAGGTCAACCGGCGCCATGGCTTTCCACATGGCCAACCAAACAGGTTAGAATTGAATTTGGAAGGCTTCCTCGCCACTACACGCTTCTTAATGAATGAAAAAGCAGGGCCCTTTAAGTAAGGTCAAATGCACCAATTTTGCATATGCCTAATTCTTTGGAAATAAGTTTATAAAAACTCTGCCTTTCTCTCTCCCTTTCTCTCTCCCTTTCTCTCCAAATCCCCGCTTTTCTGTTATGGAACCAACTCATTCTTCTCTACAACTCAATCCCCTTATTGTTTCTCTCTAATCGCTGCACATTTCCAATGCCCAGATCCTTGCTTTGCCCGACCCTTTTTGGTTCATGTCCGTCTCCTACCTCCCACTGCGCTCCACTTAACAAAACCCACCATTTCTTTGTCGAAATTACAGCTTTTTGATCAACACCCACCTCCCAAAATGAAGGGTATGAGTCGTTTCTTCACGATCGGCCTCGTCGCCGCCTGGTACTCTTCCAACATTGGGGTTCTCTTGCTCAACAAGTATTTGCTCACCAACTATGGTTTTAAGTATCCGATCTTCCTCACCATGTGCCACATGACCGCTTGTTCTTTGTTCAGCTACATTGCAATTGCTTGGTTTAAGGTGGTTCCTTTGCAGACCATTCGATCTCGCGTCCAATTCTTTAAGATCTCTGCTCTTAGCTTTATCTTCTGCATCTCCGTTGTGTTTGGCAACATTTCGCTTCGGTATTTGCCTGTCTCTTTCAACCAGGCTATTGGAGCGACGACGCCATTTTTCACGGCGGTTTTTGCTTATCTGATGACCTTGAAGAGGGAGGCTTGGCTTACTTATGTTACTCTCATTCCTGTCGTCACTGGAGTTGTCATTGCGAGCGGGGTATGTACTCTTCTTTTGTTTATTGCTTTGGCTGCCTAATTTGTTATCCCCCATTCAATATTTCTTGTAGGAATACTCCAAATTCTGTGCTTCTTTATGAGAAATTTAATGCGGTTATCTTCGTTGAAGTTGAAAATGTTTGTTTCAACGCTGAAACAGTTCCTCAGCTCCTGTTTGTTGTGTTTTGTTTATTGTGTTCTATGGATAATACCGACATGGGAGCAAACATCTACTGTTTGGGCATGGGGATTTAGGATTTCATATATTTGGACTTGAGCTGTGGAACAGCTCAACTACACAGCTAGCCGATATCGTTCTTTGTAGGCCTTCTCGCTTCCCCTCAAGGTTTTAAAACACGTCTACTAGGGAGATGTTTCCTCACCCCTATAAGGAATACTCCATTCCCTCTCCTCTCCAACCGATGTGGGATCTCACAATTCATCCCCTTGGGGGGCCCAGCATCCTCGTTGGCACACCGCTCGGTGTTTGGCTTTCCAACCGATGTGGGATCTCACAATCCACCCCCTTGGGGGCCCAGCGTCCTCGTTGGCACACCACCCGGTGTTTGGCCCTCCAACCGATGTGGGATCTCGCAATCCACCCCTTAGGGGCCCAACGTCCTTGCTGGCACAACGTCCGGTGTTTGGCTCTGATACCATTTGTAACCGTTCAAGCTTACCGCTAGAAAATATTGTGAGATCTTGGGGGCGGATTGTGAGATCCCACATCGGTTGGAGTGGGGAACGAAGAATTTCTTATAAGGGTATGGAAACCTCTCTTTAACAGACCGTTTTAAAAACCCTAAGGGGAAGCCCGAAAGGGAAAGCCCAAAGAGGACAATATCTACTAGCGATGGGTCTTCCCTTCCAGAACTTTCCATCAAGGTTTTAAAATGCGTCTAGGAGAGGTTTCCACACCCTTATATGAAATGCTTCGTTTCCTTTCCAAGGGATCTATAAGTTCATTTAAGGTTTCTGTTTGTGTTAGTCGTGCAAGCTTTTCGAGTCGTTCTCTAGTTTTGGATATTGAAGGGTAGATATAATCGGTGGATTTCACCATGTTTGTGCTGTGGCTTATGTCTGTGTTTGCACTTTTCTGACAGTGTTGTTGTGTCATGTCTTGTATGAAAATAAAGTGGCCATAGAATTTGCCTCTCAAGTTTTCTTTCATGGCAACAGAGCGAACCAAGTTTCCATCTATTTGGCTTTCTAATATGTGTCGCTGCTACCGCTGCAAGAGCTCTCAAATCAGTACTTCAAGGAATCTTGCTTTCTGCAGAAGGGTAATGGCTTCTATCTTATATCAGTGTAGTTTTTGTTTAAACGATGAAATTTCAAGCATCTAATGGTCTCAAATGGGCTCATACAGAGAGAAGCTGAATTCCATGAATCTCCTTTTATATATGGCTCCTATGGCTGTTGTTTTCTTGCTGCCTGCAACACTTTTTATGGAAGATAATGTGGTTGGTATCACAATAGCTCTTGCTAGAGATGATGTCAAGATTATCTGGTACCTTCTTTTCAATTCGTCGCTAGCATATTTCGTAAATTTGACCAATTTTCTGGTCACGAAACACACCAGCGCGCTGACCCTTCAGGTATATTTTCATTCTTTGTTGTATACTCATGCATGCTGCTACTAGTTCCAGTGCTCAACTTTATGTGTTCTTGGCTGATTGAGATCCTAATGTATGAACTCATAGGTTGTGATGAATTTAATTATTTGGTAGATTTGTGTTACTTTCTATTATGTCTGGGCTCTCTGCCTAACATGTGAACCACTTGTTATAGAGGAGCCAGAAATATGGTACATTCAAGTTTCTTTTGTTCTTTAATTGGTTGTTTCGTTTGTATTTGGGCAAGTATCTTAGCTGTGGCATGTCCCAAATGGCTTTCTATGAATTGTTCTTGATAGATCTAGCAGCCAACTAATGAGATTTTTTACATCCAACGAAGTGGGAATGGATTTCGGCTCGTAGTTGATCTTTAGTGTAACAGCCCAAACCCACCGCTAGCAGATATTGTCCGATTTCGCTAATTACGTACCGCCATCAACCTCACGATTTTAAAACACACATGTTAGGAAGAGGTTTCCACACTCTTATAAAGAATCCTTCGTTCTCTTCTCCAAGCAATGTGGGTTCTCACAATCCAAGCAAGAGGAGAACAAAACATTCCTTATAAGGGTGTGGAAACCTCTCCCTAGCAGACGCGTTTTAAAACTAACTGTGATAAGTAACGAGCCAAAGTAGACGATATCTACTAGCAGTGAGTTTTGGGTGTTACAAGATAGGTTGAATATGGAAGGCTATGTGTTTGGTTGCAGCAAGTTCCATGTTATCACTTCTTTTAATACCAGAAATGTGGTTTGTTTTGTGTGTGTTCCAGGTACTAGGAAATGCAAAAGGGGCGGTAGCTGTAGTTGTTTCAATCTTAATCTTTAGAAATCCTGTGTCTGTTACTGGAATGTTTGGTTATACGCTCACAGTTATGGGAGTCATTCTCTACAGCGAAGCAAAGAAAGGAGCAAATAAGAGTTGACACACCCAAACCTCAATCAATGGGAAATCCAGTTGCACCCAAGGGCGGCGCCAAGTAGTAGTGGCTGCATGCTTGGGCATTGCTGCCATTAAATTTTTGGTCTTGTTTTCATCTTTCTTTTCTCTGCTTGTGTTTTTTTCTCAGAAGCATAGGGAACCGGCTTGTGTAACTCAGCTTAGGAATAGAAAGTTGAATAAATGACCCAAAATCACTGTGTAACTCAGCTTCATTCTTTCATCATCAGAAGAAGGCATTGTATAAGTGGGTGGCTATACACACTCTGATTGCTGTTAACAGGGACGTCTTCGCTGGCATACCGTCCGATGTTTGGCTCTAATACCATTTATAACAACCCAAGCCCACCACTAGTAGATCTAACGTTTCCACCCCCTTATAAGAAATGTTTCGTTTTTAGGCTTTTCAAGCGATAGATTTCCACACTTGAAAAGAATGTTTCGTTCCATTGTGAGATCGCATATCGGTTAGAAAGGGAAAAGAAGCAATAGATGCATTTTAAAATAAAACCGTGCGAACAATAATGAAATCCCACGTCAATTGGAGAAAGAAACAAAACATTCTTTAAATAGGGATATTCTTTTTTTTACAGAACTATGCTTCTTCCTAAGGCTTATCTTTCTCGATGAAGAAAGGCTTAGAGCAAAGATCGAAAAAGAACACAACACAACATAATGATCAAATATGCAAATATGCAAGTCCTGGAAATCTTATATAAGGTTTGCACCTCAAATATGGATCAAATGCAACAGTTTGCTCAAATAAACACAGCCGAAATAATGGTAAATACATTAAAAAAAAAAAAAAAAAATTCCTTTTCCTTTTCCTCTTTTCCCATCTCGAAACCAGAAAATTTAAAGTTAAAACAGATTCATGTAAACAGAGAGTTAAGCCCGAGATGATGTGAGAATTCAAACATTCAAGCTTCAGGAACCGAGGCAGCATTACGCTTCATGGATGCACACTTGATCAAGTGGTTGTAGCTTCCTTTTTCCTTGAAAAGCTGAGAAAAGTGATGCTTGCAATACAGAATACCCTCTAAGGCTGCATAATTTGATGGGGAAAGAGCACACCCTCCATGAGAGCACTTAAAACACGACTTATGATAGCACTGGTTCTCCACTGTTACCTGCAAGTATTGTGAGTTTTAAGTGCTCTTTTGTTGATAATGAATGGTTTCAAGTGCTTACCTTCTCCAGTGGATAAACAGTTTTACCACAAGTAGCACATTTGTCTTGAGTACCAGAAAACATGCCAGCAGCTTTGCTAGGTGACCTTGTCTGAAACCAGTGAAGTGCTTACAAGAATCAGCATAATTTTATCTTCACAAGAACAAATTACGAGTGATTACGACATGAAATTACCAGCTCTGGAGTCTTCTCAGCTGACTTTGCAGCTGTTGGAAATAAAACTCAAGAACAATTAAAAATTTGGGAAGCGAACTACAAAAGTTAAGTGAAAGAAGATAAGAACATACGTGATTGGAAGTTCTTGTTGAAGTTGCCTGTCTCTTTGAAGAGCTGCTCAAAATGAGGCTTACAATATAGAACACCTTCCATTGAACAATAATTGCTCAGCTGAAGGAAAACAGAGAACGAGGTTAAACTACAGTAGGTAAAGTTCCAGTTTTCAAAACATAAAAGATTTTGCTTAGCTACAGTCCAGTCCAGTCCAGAGTCCCTCCTAGCAGATATTGCTCTTTGCAGTTTCCCTTTTGGGCTTCTCCTTAAAGCTACTAGGGGAGGTTTCCACACTCTTATGTTTTGTTCTCCAACTGATGTGAGATCTTACAATCCACCCCCTTCAAGGCTCAGTATCCTCACTAACACTCGGTGTTCCCTTCTCCAATCGATGTAGGACCCCCCAATCTACCCCCTTCAGTGTCCACCCCTTTCAAAGCTCAACCTCCTCACTAGCAATCGCTCGATATCTGGCTCTAATACCACTTGTAACAAGCCAAGCTCACTACTATTTATGGGCTTTCCCTTTCAGGTTTCCCCTCAAAAGTTTTTAAAATGGTCTATAGAGAGGTTTCTACACTCTTCTAAAGAATGAGTTCATTCTCCTCTCCAACCAATGTGGGATCTCACAATTAAACACCGTGCACTGAATTCTAGTTATACCTTGGAACCCTTGATGTACCCCTTAAACTAGTTTTGTTTACCTGTGATAGACATCATCAGATGGAAAACTAGAAAACATATACACAACAGCTTTTCAACTGAAGCTGTTGAGTTTAGTTCTCAATTTTTGACATGCATCAGAGCTTATGAAATACATATAAAGGAACAAATATATCCTAACCCTTTGGTTTGTAGGCGCATTAGCAATGTTAAGGATCAGAATCCAGCTCAAAGAACACAGAGTAATACCTTTAGAGTTCCTTTGCAATGGCTGCATTTGAAGCAAGACTTATGGTAGGAAACTCCATCAGCAGAGAGCTGCTCCACAGGATAGACAGTCTTCTCACAGGCCTTGCACTTTTGTTGTGTTCCAGTGAAAGACATAGCTAAGCCCTGGGAGTTAGATTAGATCTGAGCCTTCTTCACCCAATCAAGATCACAAACAATCCACAACTCTCACAGCTAACGTCCCTTATTCTCTGTTTTGTTAGATCAAAATCATAACTACGCTAATCCGAAAGAATACAGATACTCCTCAATAGATTATGAAAATGTAACGAACAAACATAAATCCAATGCCAGTAAACCCAGAAACACGACCGCTCAAGAACCAAAAAAGGCAACAAAGATCTTAAAAGTATATATTGATCATGATCTGGGAGTTGGGAGATGGAAAATGTGAACGAAATTGAGTTAAAATCACATACCTGAGATTAGAGATTGAAAAGCGGGTGGATCTGCAGAGAACCCAGAAGCGAAATCGTCAAGAGATATTCGAGAGGGAAGAAGGGACGAGGGATTGGATTGGATTGGATTGGAGCCCTTATGGGAAAGCGTAGTGGAAGTTTTGTGTTCGAATTTGGGGTAAAGAATTGATCCAAAAGGGAATGAAAAAAAAATGAAATGAAGATTTATTGTTTAATGAATCTGATTACAACGCATTTACAAATAATAATTAAAAGGAAAAAGAAAAGAAGAATCAGGTTGGCAGGAATTGTGTCCCACCATTAATTTGGCTCGTTTCAACGATTGAGTTGGCTTTTAAAACGCGCCTCTTCTAGGCGCCATTGCCATGGATGTTGCCCGTAACCCCACAAAAACAGGCGCCTCTGCGATGGAGGTTGCCCGTAACTCCACAAAAACGGGCGCCTTTGCCATGGACGTTGCACGTAATTCCACAAAAACAGACGCCTTCCCCATGGCTGGTTGCCATGGCCCGTAACTCCAAAAAAAGTCAACCGTTGACCTAACGAACTGGACCCCACCCATCCACATCTTACATGATACGTTCTAAGAAAAGAAAAAAAAAATAATGGATTGTGTTCTTCCTTCCTTCATTTTCCTTTTTTTTTTTTTTAAATTATTTTTATTATTCCAAGTATTTTCCCATCTCTGACACAGACATGTCTACAATATCAAATTACATTTCTTTAAGCACTAAAGAAAATGGAAAATATTTATATTTAAATGACATAATTGCTCGATATGTTTGTATGTTTGAATTTAGTGAGCTTTCATTGTATTCTATCGTCTTGGTATAATATTTATAAGGTTGTAAGTTACAACTTAGTTAATAGTCATTGTGGTATTGATGGACAATAAAGTTATAATTTCTGGATATTAATATGAATGTTGCATGCAGCATCTTAAGCAATATCTATCTTTTTTTTTCCAAAATTTTTGTGTTTAGATTTGCATGTTAGAATTGTTAAGTAACATCGATCAACTTATTGATCTCGATCAACAAGCTAATTAAGAAGAAAAATACGTATTTATAAATAAGGAAACATCTCCGTTAGAATGAGACCTTTTGAACCAACTAACATAACTCCACGATGAATGAGCGTGTCTGTCTGTGTGTGCTTTGAACGGTGGAAGCTCCCATTTTTGCATGAAAAATAGGTAAAACATGGTAAGTTTCTCATTTTGGTGTGTTAAAAGAGACAGAGACTTGGGACTTGCATTAAAAACAAGAAAAAGTTGGGATTTGGCTTTCCATTTAAAGATGGAGAAGCTTAAAAAGAAAGTAATGTAAAAGATGATAGAGGTTGAGCTGTTCTCACAAGTTCTTTCTTTTTTTTTTTTCGAACGTTCGCATTCATTACAAGTATCGATCTCTTATAGGTTGAGGATCCATGTCCAGTCGACTTTTTATCCCCAACAAGTGGTATTACGGACCTTGCTTCAAATCAAAGTCATGTCCGTCTACTATACTCATGGCAAAACGAATAACCTGTTATATATCGTCTTCGTCCCATGCATCTAGAGCCTCCTAAGGATTTAGACAAAAGGGTGGCTGCTTAGAATGTGATAGAGAGAGGGAGCAGCTGAGATGTAAGTTTCAACGTGACATAAAATATGGTAAGCGTAACACATAAAAGAACAATTTCTAACTAAAATGGTGTGCCATTATCATTGTGTAACATGGAAGAAAAGTCTGTTACCACCACTAGCAGATATTGTTCAGCTTTCCGCTTAGGACCGTTACGTATCACTGTCAGTCTTACGGTTTTAAAACGTGTATATTAAGAAGAGGTTTTCACCTTCGTTCCTCTCTCTAACCTACGTGGGATCTCACTATCTACCCTCACTAGCACACTGCCCAATGTTTGGCTCTGATACCATTTATAATAGCTCAATACCACTGTTAGCAGATATTGTCCACTTTGGCCTGTATATCGTCGTTAGCCTCACGGTCTTAAAGCGCATCTGTTAGGGAAACGTCTTCACACCCTTATAAGAAGTACTCCGTGCTCCTCTCCAACCGACATGTGAGATCTTACAAAAGCGTACCTTGTTGGATTATTTGTTTCACCTAACGTTTTAAAAAGATAAGACAGCAATGTTTCTTCTTGCTCTATAAAGTTCTTTCAACCCCATTGATCAAGAGCCACTCTACACAAAGATAAACATGATGAGGTACATTTTGATTACTCTTTTGGTAGCCTTCTCGGCAGGTGCTGCTGTGATTGAATCTCTTGTTCGTCATTACAGTTTCTTAGTAAGTTTAATTCTTGTGAAGATGGGTTTGTCGGCTAAAAGATTATCAGAAGATTATACTCATTAAATTCTGTGCAGGTTGTGTTGAAGAATGAAACGAAGATCTGTGGGAGCAAGTTTATTACGACTGTTAATAGGAAGTTTCCAGGACCAACTCTGTATGCCAGAGAGGATGACACTGTGATTGTTCGAGTCACCAACCGAGCTAACCATAATCTCACTATCCACTGGTCTGAACTACCAACTAATAATAAGCTTATTCTTCGAATCGAAGATAAAATAATGCCAAGATTTTGTTCGATATTGATAGGCATGGGGTTCGACAGCTCCGAAGCGGGTGGGCTGATGGACCAGCATATATCACACAGTGCCCAATTCAACCGGGTCAGAACTATGTCTATAATTTCACTCTCCACGGCCAAAGAGGCACCCTTTTTTGGCATGCTCATATCTCTTGGATTAGAGCCACGGTTCATGGCGCCATTGTCATCTTACCCAAGCTTGGCGTTCCTTATCCTTTTACCAATCCTGATAAAGAGAAAATCATCATTTTAGGTAAGAAAAATATCGTTCAAAATCATTCATTTGTTCATGCCTGTAACCGCTCAAGCCCACCGTTAAGTAGATATTATCTTCTTTATGCTTTATAAATAATGTTTGGTTCTTCCCCGATCTGGGATCTCACCGTGTCATTCTCTGCAGGTGAATGGTGGAAGGGCGATGTGGAGGATATGGTTCAGAAGAGTTTAGTGTCGGGTCTGCCACCCACCGTATCGGACGTCCACACAATCAATGGCCACCCAGGCCCTGTTCATGGCTGCGCTACTAATGGTACCCAAATGGACAAAAACACAAAAATCATCAAAAGATCATAACTTTGGAACATAATATGAATTTGGGGAGATGGGTTTCGAGTTTTGAACTCAACGAAATAACTGGGAATGTCTTTTGATGAATGTGCAGGAGGCTTCACATTACACGTTGAAAGTGGAAAGACTTACCTTCTCCGAATCATAAACGCAGCACTCAACGAAGATTTCTTCTTCAAAATCGCAGGCCATCGTTTCTCCATTGTTGAAGTCGATGCTTCTTACACTAAGCCTTTCGAAACCGAAACCATTTTCATAAGCCCTGGCCAAACGACAAACGCCCTTCTTACAGCCGACAAACCTGTCGGGAAATACTTAATTACAGCCTCCCCTTTTATGGATGCCCCTGTTCCTATCGATAACTTAACTGCAACAGCCTTTCTTCGATACAAAGGAACTCCCAAGAATCCCACCATCGTATTAACACAAGTTCCTGCTCAAAATTCAACCCTTTTAACAGATCGGTTCATTGATTCTCTACGAAGCCTCAATTCAGAGGAATACCCAGCAAAAGTTCCTCAGTTCATCGATCATACTCTGTTTTTCACCATTGGAGTTGGGATCAATCCTTGTGAGACTTGTGTCAATGGAGTTAGAATCGTGGCGGCGGTTAATAATGTAACGTTTTTGATGCCCGAAATTGCTCTTCTTCAATCGCATTACTACAAGATTCGAGGGGTTTTTACAGAGGATTTTCCGGGGAATCCGCCGTTTGTTTTCGATTATACTGGGAAACCACCTGCAAATATTCAGACAACAAATGGGACAAAGGTTTATAGGCTGCGTTATAACTCGAATGTTCAATTGGTGATTCAAGACACTGCTGTGATTGCCCCTGAAAGTCATCCTATACATTTACACGGCTTCAATGTGTTCGTGGTCGGAAAAGGATCGGGAAATTTCGACCCGATTGAGGATCCGAAAGGCTTTAATCTGGTTGACCCAGTTGAGAGGAACACTTTCGGAGTGCCAAATGGGGGCTGGACGGCGATACGATTCAAAGCAGATAACCCAGGTGAACAGATATCTATTTCCCCTTATTCTTCTTCTTCGTCTTCTTTTTGGCTCTAAATTCGTTTTTTGTTTCATCATGTGGACAGGTGTTTGGTTCTTGCATTGCCATTTGGAAGTACATACGACATGGGGATTAAAAATGGCGTTTTTAGTGGAAAATGGGGAAGGCCCCAATGAGTCTTTGCCGCCGCCGCCCCGTGATCTTCCTCGATGTTAGGATTCCCCTGTTTTCAAAAAGCTTATAAAAATCAGAGCTTAGAAACTAGTGAAAAGCGTGGAGGGGAGGGAATTGTGGAGTTTAAAAGAACAAACAAACGGATCCAGAGAGAGAGAGAGTGAGTGAGCGAACAGATCTGTGATTGTGTTGTGTGAGAAAATCAAAATAAGGATTCATATGAAGTGAAGATTGAAGAATAAGCAATGGAGTCCTTTGTTTGATGAAGCTGGGATGATCTATGAACATTGAAGATCTTGTATTCTTTTTTTTTTTTCAAGTTCAAACGATTTTCCAAGAAAATGGATGAATTTTGCTGATTCTAATTACAAACCGTATCCTAAACACACTGTATATGAACACGTACGTTTTTAACCTAAAAAACGACCAAGACATACTAATAAGAGTAACCCAACACAGTAAGAAAACAGAGGGAATTGACGGAAATAAAACATGAACTACATATACTACGGCAGGAAAACTATAGACATATCACCCCCCAAGACACAACAAACTCATCAACCTCTTTTGGTGAAGAGCTACGCTAATTGCAACTCAAAATACAAAAGCAATATATCTACACATTAGCAGACGGCAACAAAAGCGACCAAGTTCTGCAAAGAAGAAATGAATGTATGAAGATAAACTTTCTATCAGCCAGACTTCCTTCCCTCAGAATGAGATGGGGAAAGCTCATGCAAACAAGAGCTTTCTGAGTCACTGCTGTCATCTGGATGGCCTTTCAAATCGTCAACATCACTTGCGGATTGCCCTGAAAGTGACACAATGCCCAGTGAAGCAATGCTGTTTGCAATTGCGTCGATGTCTCGAGCATTACTGTACAGACCACGGCTTCCAGTTAAAAATAAACTTTGATTTGCTTCTGTATCTGTTAGAACAACAGGGAGTACGTTCATCAATTGAGGGTTGCCCTGGCTTGAACCACTGATGAGCAGACGCAGTGTCTCTCTAGGATCCTTTTCTACATTATTAGCAGGTATCATTGGATTCACGAGTGTAGGATGCAGTGGCGGAATGGAGGCCGAAATTGTAGGGCCTGCACTCACAAGGTAGCCTTGACCCGAGGAGCAAACATCAATTACAGGAACATGAACAATTGGATCGCAGAACAAAGGAGTGAAGGTCGGGATCTGCTGAGAGGTTTTCAAAGGCAGACGGACTAGGGGCTCTGGAAATAGAGAAGGGAAATCCACTAACGGATAATCAACTAGATTTAAAGGTGATATTGGAGCCGACAAATTTGAAGGTGTAGAAACTGGTAACAGCGAAGGAAATGGTGGAAGGGAAGATGCACTGATGGATGGGATGGGGAGTTGAGAAGGTTCTTCCCTTTGCTGCAGAATTGATGGTGCACCAGGAGGACACCAGCAGTAGTAAGGAGTTAAGAGAGGTGAAACCACACAAGGAACATGAGATGAAACTTCAGGAGTTGGGGCAGCTAATTTTCCCAATGATTCCAAAAAACTCGATGCAGATAATGGGCTACTTGAATCAGCAGTTTGATTTATAGAATTAACACAAAATGCATCAGTGGAAATCGATGGAGCAACAACAATACGGTTATCTAAAGCCAAATTGTCTCCACGCCACCTGAATTTTTCCCTAGCAGCATCTCTCAGAGAAAACAACGTCTTAGGAAGGACTTCTTTAAAGGAATTCAACCTGGGGCTAAGACTACCCTGGAGTACAGAATTTGATTTAACTGCTGAATTACCAGAATTTCTTGACCGCACAGATTTGGATGATGCACACGATTGTCCAAAATAAGATGAATAGGATAGTTCTCTTGTGGAGTCTAATGAAGAGAACAAATCAGCAGAACTTACTGGATGTTGGTTAGGAACAGTTGACTCCATAAGATAGGCACGAAGGCATGTTGCAAAGCAACCAAGGCGCAATTCACTGATTCCAGTTAATTCAGCAATAGAGGGTCTTCTCTGCAGTAAATCTTTCATCTGTGGTAAAGGAGAAGCGACATAAGGAAATATGCAACAGCCACTACACAAAATTGTTTTAAATATATATCCAGTGGTAACGTCAGGAACCCATAAAATATATAATATCAAGTCATAACTACCACAACACACGAAGATATAATAAATCACATAAAAGCTTTACATGTTCCCAGACCAACATGGTCTTCTCATGAATGAACAATAGAAAAATTCCATTTGTGTAACTGTAATTCAAACAAAAGAACAGCTACTTGTCATTAGATTCAATACGAAAAGTACAAATACCTTCGCAAGTAGTTCAGTTCCCAAGAGCTTTGACTTCTCTGAGCACCAAAAATAGATATTTTGATCATTTGCTTTAATAACAAATGAACGGCCAGAATTATCTGAAGGGATCTCATCAAGTGTAACGAAATCACTTGACAATCTATTATTCAGAGTGAATAGTCTCTCTACACAGCCATTATCTCCAATGAATGAAAGTCGAAAGTCGGATGACGGTAGGACCATTAGTTTTAAGTTTCCCCTGTGATAATTAGCAAATGAAAGGATCTTTTAGAAGCATAAAAAATAATATAATAATTTAACCATCATAATCCTAATATTAGAATTTAGATAGCAGATAGGTAAAAGAATCAAGATGAGAAGACGACAGAAGTTTGTGGAATACAAAAAGATTCAGATAGTAGCCTTGTATCCTATATCTATCTCATTAATTTACGGCCAATTCCTCGACAATATTAGTAATTTCCTCACAACCTAGAATCAATTAACCGATTGTAATAACTTCTTCTGGTATACAACTGCATCCTCCATCATCCTTGGAAAATTTCCCGTTGAAAACACTATGGAAAATTTCAAATAGCCCATAAAAAGCAACTGAACACCTAAAAAGATCTGTAGAAAGATACCAACAACACTCTAATACCTCGGACAAGGTTCAAACCCTTGGTCAAGATATCCGTGATTAAATTTTAAATGATGATTGATTCACTTCAAAATCAAAACCTCAACTTCAATGTAACTTTAACAATAAAAACAATCACAGCTTTCTACAAAATTATTTCTTATAGAGTTCAAATGACAATATACTAAGTACAAACATATATCAGCATCCAATTATAAAAAATAGAATTTTTTCAAGAAAAACAAAATCATTACAGTTTCTCATAACAAGCAGTTAGGCTTTCTAACACTCTGATCAATAGAAAAGGATTCAACATATATTGGAAAAATACAATAAGATAAATGGAAGGGAAAAGTAACAAGTTGATCTGAAAAGTGAGGGAATTACAAAAGTTCAGAATTCATATCACTCACTCCAAATAATTTCATTTTAATTAAGCGGCAACCCTACACAACTAAGAAACAGGAGCAAGCTATTATTGGTATAAGAGCATGAAACTACCTTTACTTCCTCATATTTCAGAGATCATAATAGAAAACGGCCACTTTACCTACAAACCAAAAGATATGTTTATTTGGAAGAATGAACATCGTTACCATTAACAGGCTAACATGCGGAGTCCTAAATCTATAAATTATCACTAATTACACGCTTTCAAGTAAAGTTATATGGTTACACCATATAAGTAAAAGCACTAATGATTAAAACCATTGAACTGACAAATCCTACACACTACAAAAAATAAAGATGATGACGCCGAGTCTTTTAATATTTCAGGATATAATCCAAGAAATGAATTATAAATGGGCATTGCAAATTAGGGTATTCTGACTTATATTCTAGAAAAATGAAATACAATTGATCTTCAAATCAATCAAATGAATTAATGAATTACAATTGACCGTCAGAAAATACAGATAGAAACACATATTTCTCAGTTACTTAGGATCAGAGTGTCAAGAAACAAATGATCGAGCAAATAGCTACCTTGTATTCGTAGGGCAAAGGATTGTTCCTTGCTTGTCTATTTTCCCAACGCGAATAGAGACGAGAGGTATACAGAAACACCTCGCTAGAATGGCAACTTCACCCGGCTCGAAATGCTGAATTACAAAAACAGAGACAGATCTGTTCAGCGATAAGGAGCACGAAAGACACAGAACTAGAAACTGCAAAACCTCATAACAAACATCACTACAGCGTGTTGAGGACAGAATCTAAAACGACGGGGGAAGAACACCAAATTGAAGTGATGAAAATAAAATTGAAAAAAAACCATTCAATCGTTTTCACTCACGCCAAATACAGATTCCATGCCATCTCCATCGGCACCGGGAGTCCTATGTAGAATCGCACAACGAGCATGGAATATAAAGCAGCGAATTGTCATCGACAATTAAAAATCCACTACACATTAAAAATTCACAAACCGATCAATACATATTTAAACACAAACCTGACTCAATTGAGCAAGAAGGTGATCCTCCGCGATGCCGCCGGACGTAGGCATCTTCAACAAAGGCCTCAACCTTTCGTCAGCCCGACAAGCACCCATGACTTGCATATCTAGCGCCTGAAGCCACCGAATAACCCAATCTTCCCGATCGCTCTGCTGTAGCAACAGATCGCCATCTCCTTCATCAACAAGCATATGAGTCAGCCGCTCCGTAAGGTTAATCTCCCTTGTTGAAGCATGCGGACCACCAGAAACCTCAACAACATTCGAAGAAACACCGCCAACTCGAGACGAATCCCCGAATTCTTCAACGTTATCACGATCGGCGCCTTCGCTAACGTTGCTGGTAATCGAATCTTCTTTTCTAGGGCCTGACATGGAGAAACCTAAAAAACCTCCGTCCAATGAGAATATACAAAACAAAATTCAAGTTTATCGTAGATAGCTTCAAAATCCTGAGTTCTTCCTCGCACCGGAATTCGCTTTCAAATCAATCCAAACGCCTCAAACACAACGAAACAAATCGAAAAAGAAGATTAAAGAGAACAAACTGAAATCCGGAAGAATTTGGTAATCAGAAAACGAATGAATTGTAAAGGAAAACAAAGAAGAGAAAGCGAGACTTTGCAATGACCGACGTATATAGAAGGTATCAGATAACTGGTGGGTGCGAGAGGTAAAACGGACCTGCCTCGAGGACTTCAAGGGTGATATAAAATTAAGAATATAAAGTTAGTTTAAGATCCGGGGAGTGTCGCATAAAGTCCACGTCAGCTGCGCGCCACTAAATTATTACGGCCGTTCAAAATCCATCCAGCTTTTATTTGGGGGCCCACCTACCACGTCATTTTTTGTCTTTTGGAGATGCCACGAGTGCTGACGAGGCAACGACAAATTACACCCCCGTACGCCAATAATTGAGTTTTCAAATTATTTTAATATTTTTTTTTTCCAAAATTTAAAAGGAAAAGGACGACTGAGTCGAAAAGTCTCCGTGCAAAAACGGGATGTGGGTCCCATATTGAATATAATATAAGCAAAAATCAATGAACGGGGTGTAATGAGCCAAACCATCCTCCTCAGCCCGGCCTCCCCTTCTCATCAACTGGGAGCATAAAAAAATAATTCCATTATTATTGAACTAAGTTTATAATTGGAATATTATCTTTATTGATATAAAGTCTTTGATGGTCAAATAGATAATATCACATCATCGTAGAAAGGCCCAAAGATAATATAGCCCGTGAAGGCCCATATTCTATTTCAAGAGAAACCTTTAGGTGTTGGCCCAAAGTATCCAATAAGCACTAATTTATTTGTGGTTGATCTTCTAAATATGGTCGTTTAGGTTTAGAATATTTGAAAATGATGTTTGAGAACTGTATTTAGTGTTGCATATAAATATTATTCGTAAATGAAAATAAAAAAAATAAACATAAATTAATAAAATAAATAAGTAGTATAAGAAATAATACCATAAAATAAAAATAAAAACAAGACAAAAAAAAATTAAAATCATAATGCTCCCTAAATCCAACAATTTCTTTAAACAATTAGTGGGTATAACTATTTATAAAATTTAAACATGATTTGATGACTTAATCTTGTGTTATTGGAATTGGTTGGAATTGGTTGGCCTGTTTATGAGCATATCATATCTTAAACATACAAATAGACTTTCTTTCTTATTTTGTTACCCATACATCCAAACAAATGTTGAATCATATTATTATTTCATAATAATTCATCCACCATCATTATTATTCTTATTATTATTATGTTATTTAATTATCAATTTTTTTTTAATTAAAACATCATTTTGTAATTAATTTTATTTAAAATAAAGATATTGAATACATTTAAATGAGGAGAAATTTAGAGCGCAGTGAGTTGGAAAGGGGCAGCAGATGTGACGTAGAAGGGCAGGCAGGGCAGGGCAGAGGAGTATTAATTATTAAATTATGAAATTATATAATGAGGAAAAGCAAAGAAAAAAGAAAAAGAAGAAAATAGGATGAGGGGAAAGCGACATGAAACGACAGCGTTGAAGTTGGTAAGGAGCATGGGGAGCAGAGTGGAATTGGCAAACCAAATTACCAAACTACCCTTAATTGCCTTTATTCCCTCATCCCCCAAATAAATAATTTTATAATATTTCAAAACTTAAAAAAAAAAAAAAAAAAAAAAAAAAAAA
>NW_019272028.1:542806-543619 GCF_002738345.1 Cucurbita maxima
AAAAAAAAAAAAAAAAAAAAAAAAAAAAAAAAAAAAAAAAAAAAAAAAAAAAAAACCTAAATCATTAATTAATTAATTAATTAATTGAAGCAAGGAGTTTGGCAAGTTGAAGCTATCAAAAAGTGGGAATGGGCCCAAACCCCCCTAATTCAAAGAACATATCACACAATATATCCCATCTCTCTCCATATATATATATATATATATATTTGGACATTCAAGAATTCGTACTATTTTTTGTTTTTTTATTTTTATTTTTTGGCATTGATTTGGTTTGTCAACCTTCAAACCACGACAGCATGCTGCTACCATCAAAACGACACTAATAGAGTAGGTGCCATGAATGGGCTTTTACCATTTTTAAAAAATAAATCTATAAATATTTCCTCCTTTTCTTTCTTTATTTATTTATATATATACATATATATTATTGCTACCAACTAAGCTACACCTAACTATTGGGAGTGGTCTAATAATTTAATGGAATATGATGTATCTAAGCTATACCTACAATTTCTCAAAACAAATATAGGTAGTAACTTTCATTCCAGTAAGTTTTTCTTAGTCATTCTATTCTTAAATTTACTTTCATTCAGATTTGGTTCGTGTTGAGAATTATTGTGAGAAGCAACTATACATTAAGTAATTAAGAGAAACATCATCTCCATTGATATGAGACATTATGAGAAACCCAAAAGTAAAATCACGAGAGTTTAGGCTCGTGAGTGTCAAACCAAATATATAAATTTACAAAAAAAAAAAAAAAAAAAAAAAAAAAAAAAAAAAAAAAAAAAAAAAAAAAAAAAAAAAAAA
>NW_019272028.1:543873-552355 GCF_002738345.1 Cucurbita maxima
AAAAAAAAAAAAAAAAAAAAAAAAAAAAAAAAAAAAAAAAAAAAAAAAAAAAAAAAAAAAAAAAAAAAAAAAAAAAAAAAAAAAAAAAAAAAAAACATGTCAGTATTATTTTGAGGACAAACCAAGAGTAGAGAAAGATATATATACATTTATAATAATAAGAATTAAAAGGTGGTTTGTCTTGTTCTTTTCCTTGTCTTTGTAGAAGATTCATTGCTCTGCTTCCTGTCTTTGAGCTGCCAAACATCAACTCCCATGCCCCTAACTTTATCTTTCTTTATATATATATATATTATCCATCTTATAAGTTTCTATATTTTTTTTAGTCTAAAGTTTCACCCAAAAACGACTAGAAAGAGTTGTTAATTTGGATTCATCTCATGCACGCACTATATTAAAATATTATGAGTCAATAATCTCATACATTATGTTATATAATAAACATACTCGAAATGTCTTTATACTTATCCATGTTTTTATGTTTATATCATATTCTAGTTCATCCAAATCAATTGCTACGTCATTGAAAGAGTCGTAGTTTTGAAAAACTTAGACTAAATACATGCATTATAGAAAAAATTCAAATTACTTAAGTCGTAGTTTTGTTCTAAATTGACTTAATTTATGGTACGCATATATATTATAAAAAAAAAAAAAAAAAATCTTTCTAAATGGCTGGTACACCATCTAATAAGTTGTTTTTAAATTGTTTAAATACATGCATTATGTTGATATTTAGTTATCTAAGCGGACACTCATGGTATATATTTGACCGTAACGACACACTTGATATAATTAACAAACTAATATTTACAATAATACGTCTTAATTAATTCTTTAATTTATAAATTCAAATCATTAAATGAATTTAACCATATACCCAATTCAAATGGGTCAAATAATAATGATCTTTTAAATTCAAAACTAAATTGATCTTTTCCAGATGTTAGCCTTTAAAAGGTGAATCATTGAAGATACGACCGTTTAACATATTTACGAAGAGCTCTCCAAAGAAATTTATATCAATTCCTCGACTCCAACTATCTTATATTACATTTACAACCCCATCCAATGTGCCTTATTCTCTAAGTGAAACCCACATTAAAAACTATATATTATATTCCCCAAGGCATATGTCTTTTTTATAATCTAAATTAACACACATTGCCCGCCATTACAGGGATTAATATCATTCATATAATCAACCGACCATTTTATACACACTCCATTGATCATCTCCAACATCACCCACTATATATATATATATATATATATATATATATATTAATCAGAATTAGCAAAATTGCTACTTGATTGATTGTTTAATTATTTAGAGCCGCCCCTCATCTGGGGATTTGGAGAGTGACAGCCAGCTTACAGAGGAGTATTAGTCGGCGGCACTTGTTAATTCTTGCATGTCAAAACTATATAATAATAATAATCATTAATTTAATTAAAACTATGCTATAAAATTATTATAAGATTTGATTATATTAGAGAGATTTTAGTGTAAAGTCCAAGGTTGGGTTTATTGAGAGAGATACTCTCTGAGATTTGAAAATCTTTTTAGTATCCAAAATTTCTAACCCAATAATAAAAAAGAAAAATAAATAAATAAATGACAATGAAATTAGTGATTGAGTAAATAAATAAATAAATAAATAAAACCGCAAGTTCATGAACCAAAAACCCGTCCGTATTTTCCCCTTCGGCTATAAATACTCATCTCCGCCGCTCATTTCTCTACGCACTTCATATTCTCTCGTAAGACAAAATTAAGACGTGAAAAATGCCAATCCCAACTCCTTCTTCGCCAGTTCTTCTCTCCAAATGCGTTGTGTTCCCCGATCAACCCTCCGCCCTGCCGGACCTGAAACTCTCCGTCTCCGATCTCCCTATGCTCTCATGTCACTACATCCAGAAAGGCTGCCTCTTCACTTCCCCTAATCTCGACGATATTTCCGTTCTCGATCTTCTCAAACGCGGTCTCGCAAGAACGCTCTCTCGTTTTCCGCCGCTCGCTGGACGTTTGGTCACCGATCACGCCGGTTACGTCTACATCGAATGTAACGACGCAGGCGTGGATTTCATCCACGCCAATGCCGGTGAGTTTTTTGTTCGTGACCTTCTCGTTCCTGGCTATGTTCATGATTGCTTCAAGGAGTTTTTCGCTTTCGATCGAACGGTCAGTTTCTCCGGCCATTTTAACCCAATCATGGCCGTCCAGATCACCTTCCTAGCTGACGGAATTTTCATTGGCTGCTCCGTCAACCACGCCGTCACTGACGGCACCTCCTTTTGGAACTTCTTCAACACCTTCGCAGAGGAATGTAAAGCCGATAAATCGACAACGACGATGAAAAGAATCAGCATCACTCCTTCGCCGAACTTCCGCCGAGATTCCGTTCTGGTATCTCCGGCCGTTCTCCGTCTTCCGGCAAGTGGCCCTAAAGTCACGTTCTCCGGCGACGTACCGTTACGCGAGAGAATATTCACTTTCAGTAGAGAGGCAATTTTGAAACTCAAAGCTAAGACGAACCAAAAGAAATTAATGGATAACGGAGATATAACGGTAACGGCGGTGGAGATAATGGGGAAGCAAAGTAATGATAAGTACTGTGAGATTAACGGAAAAGTGGGGTCCATTTTCGAGAGCATGTACAAAAACGACACCGTTACGAACCAACACGCAAATTGCGAGGAGATCACAGTCACAACAATATCGTCGTTTCAGTCTCTGTGCGCCTTGTTATGGAGGTCGGTAACGCGAGCGAGAAAGCTCCCGCCGAATAAAATGACGACGTTTCGTATGGCGGTGAATTGCCGGCACCGGCTGGAGCCGAAGTTGGATCCGTACTACTTTGGCAACGCGATTCAGAGCGTTCCAACGTACGCCACCGCCGGAAACGTTCTTTCTCGGGATCTGCGGTGGTGCGCTGAGCAGTTGAATGAGAACGTGATGGCGCACGATAACGGAATGGTGCGGCGGTTCGTAGAGGATTGGGAGGGAAATCCGAGGCTCTTTCCGTTGGGGAACGCCGACGGGGCGTCAGTTACGATGGGTAGTTCGCCGAGATTTCCGATGTACGAGAACGATTTCGGGTGGGGACGGCCGTTGGCGGTGAGGAGTGGGCGGGCGAATAAGTTTGACGGTAAAATATCGGCGTTTCCGAACAGAGAGGGTGGTGGAAGTGTTGATTTGGAGGTGGTTTTGGCGCCGGAAACAATGGCGGGAATTGAGTCTGATTGGGAATTCATGCAATACGTATCGTGGAAGTAGAAGGTAAAATTAATTAAATTTCGGACGCCATAGCTACATGGAAGTGTAGATGTGAAGTTAGTTTTATGTGAAATATTGAAATCTAATCTGATTTTCGATCTTGTTCTTGTTCAATTGTGATCATCCATTCAGTTTTCAAAAATAAAATGTTTAGTTGAGAATCTTACTATGGAAAATAAAATAATTATCAATATATTTGATATATATATATATATATATATCTTCGAAATCTTACCATAAAATAACATTATTTTTATTTATTTGTAATTATGTTTATAATTAGACACAATTTAAATTTAATATTACCAAACATTATGATTCTTTCGCGGAGTTTATACATGTCCACTTCTTTTTTAAAATTTAAAATTCATCTTTATACGTCAATTGTATTGTCTTATTTATTTAATTTAAATATCTTTTAAAATACCTTAATCAATATTTCAACGACTAATAAACCTTTTTCTTTTTCTAAATTTTAAAATACGATAGTTTGAGATTAAATTTTACTAAAATTGGTTCAATACTAATACTAATTTTATCATAAAGTATTTATTAATTTTAGAATAAAAAATCCCTAAAAAAATAGAAAAAAAGAAAACGTATTCAAACAAATCCATTTCTAGTTGGGCTCACGGCCCATTTTAAAGTAGGCCTAACCCATAAACAATTTGGCCCAGAAGCCTTTTTGAATGGGGTACCGCTTTCGTTTCCAGTTCGGATATTGTAGGACCATGGAAAGTTCTGAGTAGCGTAGTGAAGCAAACGATGTCGTTTCTTCGATTCTGCACGATTTTGTCGTCTTTGCATTGATTTATTCGGTGGGGGTTCGGATCCAAGGGATCTCCTTGGAATCAGTGAGGACTTAATTATTGATGCTGGAGGATAGGAAATCCAGTTCAGACTGGCTGTTCGAATCGGAATTTCATTATTTTCATAACTCAGCTTCAGGTAATTTCATTCCGCCTTCCTTTTTACCATTTGATTCTCTTGTTAATTGCATTCTGTGATCGTTTGAAATTGATTGTAGAAGCACGAACAAATTGCAGTTCATAGGAAACATCAATTTCACCCTAAACCATCGAATTCTCTTAGTTGAGGTTAATGTATGTAAAAACAAAATTGTTTCCTGGAAATACATTTCAGAGAAATGTTCGTGATTCTGCTGGTGTTTTGGTTGTAATGGTTCGTGATTTACGCTTTAATTTCCAGGTTCTATGATACGTATAATCAATTGAAGGATGTTGGATTATCTACTAGTTTGGAGAAAGTGTTTTGACAATAAAGATGGATTCGGTTTACTGAACAGAGGATGAGGAGGAGCTTCATTTTAGTAAAGAACCCAATTGCCGTTGCTTTTATGGTTCTATCTCTTTGTAGCATACATATTGTACTGATCACAACACTCAGGCTTCCAGAGCTAACTCTAGGAGTAAAGGCAGTCAATCACCAAACTTCAATTATTAGAATGGTTTCTAAAGATAATAAGTTTGGGGAAATGATGACCGAAATGTTGCCCAATGATCTTACCTTTACTGTCTCTGTTCCTTGGGAGAAGGCTTTTGAGCGCGAATGAAGTTTACAACTAAATGAAGGCTTGATGTGAGATCCCACATCGGTTGGAGAGAGGAACGAAGCATTTCTTATAAGGGTGTGAGAAATCTCTCATTAGTAGACCCGTTTTAAAACCTTGAGGGGAAGCTCATAAGAGAAAACCCAAAGATAACAATATCTACTAGCGGTGGGCTTGGGCTGTTACGCTGGACAACTGAGAATTTGGACGACATATATGCACTGCTTTCACGTATATTAGGTTTCTCTGCGGCTCCTCGAACTATTTATTTGACTTCTGTTGAGTACATTTATAAGGACAGAGATGGTATGCTGATTGTTAACCTTGTGAGGTCTGAAATGGTGGATATAAAGGAGGAGGAGGAGGAGGTTGTTGTGCATATAATGGATGGTGTTGTGATGGATGCTGAGTTTGAGCAGTCAGTAAAACGTTCTTGTTACAGTGTGTGTATAGCAAAACTAGACTCTTATCCTTTTCCATTTGGCTCTGCTGTAGAAATAGAATGGCATCCCAAACTCATCTCCGTTCCATTGACTCAACCCACAAATCAATTTCATCTTGATGCCATTTAGTTTAATATGTTCTCTTTTGATCTCAAGTTTCCTTCTAGATTTCTGCTTATTCTCCCATCTGTAAATACACTCCTTCTACCTTTCAGTTGAGAATGTTTTCAATGGTTTTAAGGCTTATATGATAAATGTTGGATCATAGAAGGATTCTTTTGCATGTAGAATAGAAGGATGGAAATTATAGTGAAGAATTGGAATGGAAGATGTAATTGTGAGATCCCACGATCTCACATTGGTTCGGGAGGAGAACGAGACTCTTATAAAGGATGTGGAAATCTCTCCCTGCAGACACGTTTTAAAGCCTTGAGGGGAAGCTCGAAAGGGAAAACCCAAAAAGAACAATATGAACTTAGACCGTTAGTGAGGTTTAAACTCTCTTTCTTAATAAACTTGAAAACTATGTGAGCCTGAGGCAATATTGAAATGGGGAATGACCAGAATTGAATTGAATAATAAGGGAAGCAAAACCAAGGAATGACCAAAATAGCTTTTATAATTCCCTTTTTATGGATTCCGAAGCATTGAATCCACACATTGGTTTCTCGTGATAAAAGCCCATTTGAATTTCCCAATTTCCAACATTCACTGATTAACAATAAATCCAACGCCACTCTCATTCATCATCTACGTGTTTCGAGCATGCACTTGAGAATGTCCAAACCCTTTTCCATTTCCCATAAAAAAGGAAAAATTCAGACTAATTAAAATCCTAAGCAGCTGCTACACTACAGTCTTACCATATTTTTTTCAACAGCCATCGATTTCTACAGAAAGCTTAAACGAAGATCCAATGGGGGATGATCCATTTTGGTCCCTATTTTGTAGGTGAAAGCTGTTGCCTCCTCGTACTGTTCTCCATTTACTCTGAACTGATGATCATTATCTCCTTCTGTTTCGTCAATGGAGTTTAATGGAAAAAGTTGAAGCGTTTTCATCATTCTTTCTGGCTCCAACTCCACTGTACCACCCTTATTTGTTGTGGACTGATCATCTGCAAAATCTGCACAAACCCAGAACAAAAAACACTTTCTTCAATCAAAAACACTCCGACTTTGATATAAACTCATTACGACATGATACTTATCTAGAGGAAGAACAATTAGAAACTTTCCTGACCCATTCGTCTTCTTAACAAACATGATATTCAATGAGTGGTTACAAAATAAAGTTGGAAACTTTTTCAAAATCTCTGTCTTCTGATATAGTCTTTTTTGTTGTTATGTCAGACTCTGATTGACAAAAAATTGGAAACTTTTGTGTTATTTTAGAGACAGAAATTGATAAAAGGAAATGAGAAACAAGGAACATACAGTTAGAACAAGGTGGAAGAATGAAGTGTTGTTGTTGTTGATGATGATGATGATGAGTGTGATCAAGAGAAGTAGAAACTTTGCGACGTTTTTGTCTTTCACGAGCTTTATGATTCTGAAACCAGTAGAACACATTTTTGCTCTCGATCTTGCCGTAAAAGCTGAGCTGATGAGATATTTTCTGAATCTGATCGCTACTCGGAGTTCTAAGCCCTGACATGAACAACTCTGTCAGCACTTTTACTTGCTCTGCTGTTGGATTCCATCTCCCACATTTACTGCTCATACTCCCTTTTCCGGCCACTCCACCACCGTCTCCGCCGCCTCCTGCCGGTTTTACATAAAATCTTGAAGAAATCCCTTCGTCCATATTCATATTATTCTTCATTCAACACTGTGTGTGTTCTGATCTGTTAACAGAGATGATCAACTGAAACTTCTTCGCTCAGATAGAAAGCTTGTGCAAGTCAGAAAAGTACGCCCTGCTCCATATACACACACATATATATATATATATAGCATATTTATATGCACACTAGTTAGTGAAAGTTCAAGGAAAAATCCCATATTCCAATAGCTTTTTTACTAATTATTTGCAATTCACATTAGCAGTGTCAAAGAATGAGCAGCATGAAACATTAATTGGAACAAATTTTTAGTACTTTTGTATTATCTAACAATAGTGGACTCCATGTTATTTTTTAGTTATAAATATCGGTTATCAGCATAAATGTCAGTGGTTCGATCCCTTACCGTCACAAAATTTTTCCCTTACCAACATATCTCTAACTTACTTTCTTGAAAGATTAAGTAGATCAAGAAAATCAACAGAAGTTAGGCAAGCATAGGATTAGGGGTTCGTTCTTATATTATAATATTTTAAAGAAAACTCATTTTGAGTTCATAATGGTTACAGTACATACAGTATAAAGAAAGCAGAAAAGAGGGCTGCTTTTTGTTCAATCCTAAGAGAGAGGCTATATATATGTGTGTGTGTTGAGATGATGGAAATAACTTATATGATGATAATGTTTTCTTTGATTTTAGGGAAAGAAAAGATTGGAAAGAAGTTGAAGAGTGATTTGTTGATAAAGAAATTGAGCTTGGTTTTATGTGCAGAGAGAAAGGAAAACTAGGAATATGGAGGGACATGCGCAAAAGCTGCCACTGGCGAACATCTTCGGTCGCCGAGCAGACAAAGATGCAAGTTTCATTGATTCTCAAATATAATATATTCAGGTTCTGTGTCTCATGGATCAATGTTCTATTTTTCACATATTTGAATGCATTTTTTTATATGGGTTTTTCGTGTTTCTCAGTAAAGCATGCAGTTACCTATGTCCAAAAAAGAAATCACATTTTAATATCTGAACAACGACTATTTAGTTTTATTCTTTCATTAAAAACATGGTAGAAAGTTTTGAGCATCAACTTCTAAGTTCAGTTCAACTTGTCGAGACATTAATAGCTTCTTTTTAGGAATGGTAGGGGTTAGAATTGGATTTTAGTTTGTCTGAAGAGCCCCTCGTCTTATTAACTCCAACTACACTTAGGCTCTACAAACTTCAAATTTGAAAATGAAAAGGAAACAAAAAGAATGAAGAGAAAGTGGAATCCAGGATGTGACCACACCACTTTCCTAAAACTCCCATTAAATGCCCCTATCTTCTACTTCTTGTCTACACTACACCGTACAAAAACCCAACAATAACTTCACTTTTTTTTTTTTTTTTTTTTTTTTTTTTTTTTGGGA
>NW_019272028.1:552455-573325 GCF_002738345.1 Cucurbita maxima
TTTTTTTTTTTTTTTTTTTTTTTTTTTTTTTTTAGGGACAAAAAACAATTACCGATTGAGTGGGGAGTGGAGGAGAACTCATTATTTAACAAACATGTTATTGTAATTTAAGGAGCAAAAAAAGAAAGTGCAATAAACCCACTATTTATTTCCAGCTTCCTTTAAGGACCATCACAATCAACCAATCATCAATATCCACGTGTCCACCAACTTTCATGGAACTTATAATATAACATTCCATTCATGACAAGTAGGTAACTAATTACCATCGTAGTTTAAATTACAAATTTTATATTTTATATCACAACTGTATTCAAAGTCTTCAGAAGTTAACTTATCTACTACATGAATTACTCGTTTAATAGGATCCTAAGGTTTCAATATTGTATTTAATTTGTTCATCATTTTTACTTTTATTTTTATTTTAAAATAAAGGTAGGATTGAAGATTTCCTACAAAATTTATGGAAACCAACACTTTCTGTGAGGTTTTTATCCGCTGAACTATAAAAAGTAAATGCTGTAAATCGACTAATAGCTTATTGATTTATAATCAAATTTCAACGCCTGTTAAATACAATAATAACTCACGTGAATCAATGAAAATAAGAATAATAATACAAAAACAATCCATATTTTATTACATAAATAATTTCAAAAGGGCTAGAAATGATAAGAATCAAAACCAAGCAAAAGACGGTTCTATCCCTTACTGCTTTGTTTCTACCCCTGCCCAAACATGAAGAGGACTCATCTTCTAACCAAAGAGAAATTGAAAAGTGAGAGTAAATCATATTGTTACCTTTCAACGAACAATAATATCTGGAGGTGAAAGATGAGAAAGACAGATTTATGGCGACAAAGTATCTGAGTATGGGGGGAAAAAATAGGGTGCCTGGACAATATTCTCTTGATGCTAATAATGGTAGTACAACCCTCATTTTGTTAAACTAGGCAACATATTCCACAAAGCAGCAGTATAAAATGACTGACAGTGAACTCAATCGAAAGGGGGTTTTCAAGAGGGAAGGGGATCGTTTTGCAGCAGAATTAAGTACACAAATTCTTGGATATTGGTCAATTACCAAATAAATGACACAAAATCGTGGATGCAGGTTGAAGAAGTTACAGAATCTGAGCAGCCGTGTTCAACTTTTCAGCCAAGCCCAGTTGTGTCCTGGTGATACTTGACAAATACAGCAACAGCAAATGGTCCTGTGGGAAGCAGTGAAAATGGAGACAGGATAGTAAAACGGTTAGATGATTTCCATGTATAAAATTGAACCTTATGTAAACCATTTACAAGACGCCAAGCTCAAACAATTTAATTCTTAACCAGCATACCAGATTTTATTTGGTGGGGGATCAAGATAGGTAAGGTATGATAAAATAATCTAACCTGCACGTTGTCATTCATCAGTTTATCAAAAGCAGATGGCGACAGTTTTGGAAGAGAGGCTACAGTCTCAGCAAGAAATCTCCCAATCGTGTTGTCCGGCTCAACATGTCCTTCCTGAGAGAGTAGTAACATAAGCAAACGAATATGATATATAGCAAAAGAGAAGACCCAAACGTCACTCACCACAACATTATCAACATATTTGTAAATATCATCAATTAAGGCAAGCAATCTCTCCATTGAAGCTTCCATTCCTTCCAAATCATTTGGCAGTTTATCAATACTAGTTGTCTTCAGTATATCAACTGTCATTACAAATTTTGCATTAGAACAGGGGCTTTGCCAGAATATACAAAAATCCCTTGCAGCAAGTTTCTGAAGGGAATGGACAGGATTAGGAAACAAACACAATCGAACTATTTCAGAAAATAATTAAGACGTATTCTCCATAGCAGTACATTAATTATTGGTACAGGGTTTAAGGGAAAAAAAAAGTCACAAGCTATGTTCATATTTGGACAAAAATCAGGAAAGCTACAAAAGTAGAGATGCTAAAATACGTATCATACCCAGATACGTTATTCTAACATAAGCCGGGGATATTCAAAAAGTCTAAGATCAAATATTTCCTACAGTTGTTTCAATAATGCAACATACTCCCTAAAACTTCAAGTATGCATTTAGGTTAATAAAAAAAATGGTGTGCCAATAAGTGTCTAGGATATAGTGACAGCAGCTTCAACATTTCAATAGCAAGAGTAAAACAAGAGAAATGATTAAATTCTTACATCCAAGTCTCTCAGCTTCAACCATTCGAAGATCTAAAGGAATTTCTTGAAACTGAGCAGCAAGTTGTCTATCGCCCAGAGACAAATTGACAGAGATGTAGGCTTTTATTGTGCCTTCTCCATTTTTAAATCCAGTATCAACAGTCAGGTGAATAGGGTTTGAAACTTCTCTAGAATAAAATTCGTGTATCAATGCACTGCCACCTGTAACTCCCATACCAGTTGAGTACCTGTCCGTCACGTTGGATAACACATTATAAGAATATGTGTCTATCATATACGCCATTGGAGAATATTTCATCTCACAAAAACTTTAGTTGAACTATGCATCAACATTACAAGCAAATAATGAATTTCAAGTTTTCAACCAGGAGTAATCTTTCAATTGGTATGGTATCAAGCAAGCAAAAGTTACAAACCAAATTCTTTCTTATAAGAAACCAAATTCTTTCTAATAAGAAACCAATTTCATAGGGGAAAGTAAGAAATCTATAGAGGCCAATGTTTAAAACCAAAGGAGCAACAGACAAGAGTAACAAAAACAGACTGTGTTAGTGAACGAACTAAAGCACTTTAACTATAGTTGATAAAGCTGAAATTGGAAGGATAATTTCTGGGTTCAATATCGTCTAAAACTCCTTTTTTCCTTGTAAGCCTCTTACATTAAGTCATTTTTGTCACTCTGCAATTTTCTGTTCCTCTATTATCTTAATGATATCCAGATTTTTATCCAAAAAAGAAAGGCACTTTTACCATTACTGATATACATAGTAAAGAAGGATCAATGGCTTTACCATCCAACGATAACTTCCTTTGGATTAACTTTTTGGTGGGAACTTAACATATTGTGATGATAATCAATATCCAGCGCAACCTGTTATGATATAAGGAATGAAGAGAAGATATGAAAGAGTGAATATGCGAATTTATTGCAAAATGGTAGATCAAACAATAACCATCACTAGAAAGTCTCACAAATTATAACATTAAAATTCAATGAAACAAAAAGACGTATAAAATTCTTAAAGCCCATCCGCAACGACATTTCTAAATGTTCACAATTCGCTCGTACAAGTAATTCTACAATGAGTAAAACGTACTCGAAGAATCCAAATTGGAAAAAGAAAATGGCAGAAAGAAGGCAGGGAACCCTAATTCTCCAAACGGAAGAGTGTACGAGATCAATTCGTCAAGGAAAAAATAAAGAAACTAGGATTTTAATTATTACTCAAAAACCGATAAGAACACAAAAAATAATTTACTTCTCAAACAATCACATCGAGGAAACACTAGAAACGAGTTCAATGCAGAGTAAGGAAAACCTGATCGGAGAACTCATTATGAGGAACAGCATAAGAGTTGCGAATATCAACGGTTCCATCAGGTAAAACAGAGCCGAGAAGTGTACCGATCACTCGATCCGCCTGGTCGGGGCGCCTCACATAGCAATCACAAATGTTGAAGATAACCAGAGGATGAACCTTGGCAGACAAAGAGTTAGAAGACTGTGAAAATTGCAAAACCGTGTTCTCAGTCGTCGCCATTGACCTGAAGTTCGAATTAACCTAGCTCCGTAGAAATGGATGCCGAGAGAGACGAGTAACGAGCGCAGAAGCGGAACTAGGGTTTCAGATTACGCTCCAATTTTTGGAAGAGGATATTAGGCCCATTTTATCATATTTATATTAAAATTAATTTTTCAAATAAATTTAAGGATTTCATAATATAATTAAAGGAAAATTTAAATTCTCTGATAATTGAAATCAAAAGACTTTTTGTGTTCCAAAATTCCAACATTTTAGATTTAAAATTATTATTGATAATTAATGAATAAACTAATTGCTTTATTAATGTATTATTTTACTACTTACTACGATCAATTTTAAAATATTTTGTAGATTATAGATACGATGAATTTTATAATTTCATTTTATAAAACAATTCTTTCATTTATTATAATTTAATTTAATGAGCACGAGAATTTAGTTTAATGGGCTGAGAATTTAATTTAATGAGCATGAGTGAATATTCATACAAGATTTTACATTACTTCCTTTAAAAAAATTAATTAATTAAAATTGCTGTATTTTTCGTGTGGGGTCCAGACCTATATTTGCATGAATAAATTTCAGAACAAAAGTCAACCTTTTTCTGATCCAGTCAACCCGGGTCCTACGGCTTCACTCGGGTCATTCGATCCGACCTGAACACACAGTGTATATCCCCGAGGAACGTCTTGGCAGCGTCCAGACTCGGAAAATAGGTGGATTCCAGAAATATCTGACTCAGTTTATCGTCCGAGTTCGAACTCACCACGACTCGGTTCCCCTTCGCCTCTAAGCTTCCAATCACCATAACCAAAACTTGCTTGTAGGCGAAGAAGAACTTCTTTATTGCCGACTCGATCGCTTGCAGAGATTGAAGTAAATGAATCTTCTCGATTTCTCGCTTCTCACTGTACAATTTCATCGCCGCCTCTTGAATCCTTGGTCCGCCCATTGGATCCACGTCTACATCCAAGATCAATGGCACCTTGTGCTTCAAATCCTTGCACTTCTTCGTAACCTCCACCAGCGTCATCGATCGAAAGCAAAACGCCTCCGATTCCTGCAACGATTTGATCGCTAATTGATTTTTCAGCTTCAGAAAATCGTCCGGATCCATCAAAAGGTGAAGATCTTCGATCTCTTGCAGAAGCTTCCAAATCCGCTCCATTAAGTAGCAATCGCTCGCGGCTCTCGCGAAATTCTTTTGCTCGATTCTATCTGCGATTCGTTTGAGAAGCTCATGCGCGGCGTAAATCCACGACTCCAGGATCTGGTGCGTTGTGTAAACCGTTTGATTTTCGTAATTTTCGATTTGATCGTACGGACTATTTCTCAGAGAATGAAGCTCGTTTGGCCTGCAAATTAGGTCGTAATCGAGATTCGGTTTGCCGGCCAAATTCGGCTCCCCTAGCCCTAGCGTGTACGGACACCTCCTCATCTCGCACTCGATAGAATACTGAATCATCTGCGCGATGTCTTCAGAGCTCTGCCATGAAGCAAGCCGAGGAAGAAGACTCGCTTCACTCGTTCTGTTCACAACAGTAGCTTCTCCGCGAATCTTCCAGACCTCCGCCGAGCTTCCGTCGCGAGTAATCACGCCGTTGGATGAACCCAGATCAACGATCGGAACTCTGCCGCGTGCTTCGCCGTCCTCTTCATCGTCTTCACAAATCATCGCAATGAGTTGGATCTGACTCGTAGTGAGAGACTCGAGCTTCCGTTTCCACTCCCGCCGGTTCGCGTACGGCCGTGGATCGGACAAAACGGTCGAAATGAACCGAAAAGTAATCTCCAAAGCCTGAAATCCCGGCTTCAAAACCGACTCGTTTCTCCATTCAGGAAACTCCCTAGAACTCCATAGCTTCCTGAGATCGTTGAGGCGGAGATACTGCTCGTATGAAGAACAAGACGACGGCGAGGCTGTGGTGAGCTCTGAAGAATGAAACGAAACTGGAAGAGACAAATTAAGCTTCGTGGTGGTTGAAATCAACTTTGAGGATTTAGTGGTCGTCTTTTCAGAGCCCATGTTGGCCTTCCAACCCATATCGATCATTTCTGATCCGAGACGGAAAGAAAGAGAGAGTGATTCCTAAAATTTTGAAATGAAAATTGCTGGATTTGATTTCGCAGAAGGAATGGAGGAAGAATATGGGTATTTATAGGAGGTAGCATAAATTTGAACGACACAAAGGCGTGGGGAATGGAAAAATCAGATTTGAAAACATTTTAAAAATAATAATTGTTTAGGAAAAATGGAAATTGCGGATGAAGTTGAAGCTTATCCATAATCCCAGCAAACGGGGGAATTTTAGAAAAAAAAAGTAAATAAATAAATAAATAAAGGAAATTTCCAGGGAGGATGGGAATCCTTGAAATTAGACTGCTTGGTTGGTGTTTGACTGTTTTTAGTTCAATTTCATTCCGGATTTTATAGCCCCCACCATTCACGTCTCGCCACCTGTCACCCTTGCATTTTTTTTAATTTTTAATTTTGTTGACGGTTTATTCCCTCAAATATGCCTCCCTCCACAACAAGTCCTTAGTTGACCATATCCTCCTAGATTTTAATTTTCGAATGTGTCTCTTTGTAGGCGGCCGCTCCTTTTTATTTCGTTCTCCGACTCCTTATCCCTTAAGAAATGGAATCATAATTAAATCGCTTTCAAAATATTTCTAGCCTTTTTCTTTTAAGGAAACCCCAAAAATAATATAAAAATATTTATTATCTCTATTTTTCTTTTTAAATACCTATTTTAATTCAGGAAATAATTTTAGTTTATTGTATACCTAATGAATCTTTTTTATTTGAATGGGAAAATAACAATAGATGGTCTTGCTTTGGGTAAGTGAATTAATGTGCTATGATATGTATATTGGATATATAGTGATATACAATTATTAAAATAATTATTTTCCAAATATTAAGATGGTAATTATAAGGAGGAAAAGGAAGTCCAGTGTTTCTTAACATAAAATTAAAAGAAAATTTCACTTTTATTATTAAATTATAATTGCTTTGAAATTCAATTTTTATATAATGGTATAATCTTCCAAAAGAAAAAATATATAATATACTGTGTATTTTTATAGGATAATTTTAAAGTACTTTGGAAAAAACGAGAAATAAATAAGAAGAGCATCCAAAACAACAATGTGTATTAAAAAAAAAAATCATATTTTTTTTACTTTCAATTTTATCTATTTCAAATAAAAAGTCGTTTGGATAGATAAAAATATAATAAAATTAAAATTATTTGACGTAGATTATAATGTTTTGGTTTTGGAATTCTATATTGACAAGTTGGTGAGGCCTTTTCCCCCTTTTGCCGGAATACCTAATGCACATTCCAATAGCAATCTTTTTATTTTATTTTATTTTATTTTATTTTTTTAATTGTCTTTTCAAAACATAAATCAAGGGCGTCCATTTTGAAATATATATGGATAGGCTCAAATAAGTTTGCATTATCATCAATAGTCCTTGACTTTTATATTTTATAAATAATAAAAATACCTTTTTTCTATTTTTTATTTTTATATATACTAAAAAAATGTATTCATTTATAAAAAAAAAATTAAAATTTCCTTATAACAAGAGTACATGTCCATCACCCGCGTTTACCACGGTTCCAATTATAAAAAATAATAATAATAATAACGCCACGTGTTAAGAAATTACTGGCCAATGATACTGACTAGGATACCAGCCACTTTTTTAATTGGTGTCCGACTCGGATTGTGGATGGGCTCTTGTGTTCTTACCGGCCAACTAACTAACCACATTCGGATTTCAGAAATCATGCTGGTTGGGTTTCCGACACGTGGCATAGAAATCACGTGCTCCGTCCATATATAATGAAGTCCAGCTGTCGGGTCACACGCGGACACATCAGAGTTCAGCGGCGGTGCCTAACGGGTCACCCCGATCATTCCACGTGGCCGTACAGTTGGATGTTGAAATGGTGTGTTGGCTTACACGTCTTGTAAAGGAACCAATCAAAATTAATATTAAACAGAAGCAGGCCTTCCTTGGCGGCTACTATTAATTATAAGCTTAATTTCTTTAATAGACTTTAAACCTCACCCACTTATCTCATAAATCATCCTCAATCAATATCAATTGTCTAATCACGGAGAATTAACGCCGTACACTTTTTTTTAATTAATATTTGTTTTATTTTTTTAATATGAAATACGTGTCAAATTTAAACCTATAATTAATAAATAAATAAAATTGTCGCCCGCTTGAATTTGTAGTAAACAGTAAGTAGCGAGAACTGAGCTTGACTTGGTTAATACTGCCTGCCCCTAGTCTTAGAGACTCATTGACCCATGAATTATTTAGAGTGGGTCGGTAGGTCGAGTAAACAAGGACCAAGAAGTGCATTGACACGCCCCACTACTTCTCTTCCTTTTATGCAATTATAACTCACTCTCAATTCCAACGCAATTTATCTTTTTGGAGCTGACGCGACAAACTACGTGGGTATACCAGTTGCTTGTTATGGAGCTTCCAGTTCCAATTAAAGCATACAAATTCATTAGTGGATTTGTATGTATAGCTCGTTTGCATCACTATTTGGCACGGTTATTAGATAAATATTAACTTATTTTTTCTCAAACTATTTATTTATGTAATCCAAAATCCTAATCTAAAACAATATTTATTAAACTACTATTTACGATAAAATTCAAACAAAATAAATTTATACAAACTAAAATTAAGTTTTTTTTTTAATAATATTTTTTATTAGAAAAAAGAACAAAAAAAACATTAAGGGGATGTAGAACATGCGGTGTGTAGTTTTGTTGACTTGTGGTCTGGCGCCGAAATTAGGTAACAAAGAAGCACATAATAATTGGGCTCACAGTTTAATTGGGCTTGGTAAACAAATCTTATGCCAAGGCCCAAATAATCGGCCCAACTCAATAAAGTACAAGTCCGATTGACCCATAGGTTTTGTACTTCAGGAGCAAGGATGTCTTATTGGATAATTTATAATTAATTAATTTTTAATTTTGAAACTAATATTTTGTACTTTTTTTTTTTATATTTAAATTTTATTTGTATTTAGTGGGTCAATAAATATTGTAGGAGGAATAACAGAACATGAAATTATGAAGATGGCGATAATAGTTTCTTCTGCAACACTCAGTTGCTTTTTGTCTTCCCCAGTACGGAAACCCATCTTAAGTGATACCAGTACGGACGGCGGCGTTTTGCTCGCCGGTCTGTCTTTGCTGGAGGCCTGCAGCGATTAATATTGGTGGTGATACTTATGTTTGGCAGGTGGTGCCTTCAAATACGACTGGGAATTGCATCTAATAATGGCCTTTGCAATTATACTCTTTAAAGCTAGACATGTTACACACGGAGGACATCGGAGACTGGTGCGAAACCCGCTTCAAATGGGCTCTTTAAAGCTACCGTTTGTTGAATGTGCCACCGATATTACACTAAGCAGGTACCGGTGTAAGTGAACGTTGGTTGGTCCTAAAAATAGCAGCAACGGTGCGAGCTAATTGGGCTTCGAGATTGTGTGTACATGAAAAGAGCTCGCTTTCGACTTTCTACCTTGGCGTTTTTGTGTAGAGCAGACGGGGCACTCGACCTAACCACCGGTGTGCTGTGATGTGTGGCTTTTGTTTCCTTGGGTTCGGTGTTGGTGATTCTACAAGCCAAACGTTTGGGCTGCATGCACTTGATCCATCTCCTTGACAATGTCATACGCGTTGGACCAAATACTTGTTTGAATCGGACCAATCTCCAAACACAAGCTCATAGACTTACTATGACGGTGTGCCACTTACTCTCGCTCTTCAATAAGTCACTAACGAAAATTCAAATCTATTCAAATTTTTTCCTCTTTCTTTTAAAATATTTTAAAAATTCTGAGCAAAAGTTAAAAAATAAAAACTTTGATTAATTATATTTATTTTTTTCCCTCCCAAGGGATGCATAGGCTAGGAGACAAAACAAATCCAATTAATAATTAAATAATGTATGCAATCATTAGTCCCATTAAACAAATAAAATTATTAGATTGTAATCTAAAAACTTAATGCTACCAAATCATACCAAATTCAAACAAAAGCTTCGTCTCCAGTTAAGAACGAGAAATAGAAGTGGGATGAAAAGTAGAAGAAATATAGGTGAGATCGAAAGTCCAAAGGGATCTAAAGTCAACCTATGTTTCTCAGACTTTTGATCTCATATATGTTTATAGTACTTTCCATCCCACTTATATTTCTCATTCTTAACATGGTAACAGAGCTCAGTCTTAACACTTTCAAATCATACTTTTTATTTATTTAGGTCCATAATAAGCTTTTGATTTTGAATTCATCGTATTTTTTACATTTTGTTTTTAATTATTAAATATTTAATTTAATTTTCTTAAGGTTTAAGATTCAAATCGGATATGCTATCATCAAATTGTGTTCATAATAATATATCTCGTGATTTTTATAGCATTTAAAATTATATATGATATTTAGGTTTTATTAAATTAGGCTTTTAGGGTAATTAAGAAAAAATAGAGGGAGTAAATAGACAATTAAATTGGGAAAAGGGAGTGAATAGCAAAGATGCCACTTCCAAATCATTGAAAAGGGTTGGATTCTATGAACAAACTTTTTGACCGTCAAAAGAGAGTTAGTTCACCAAATTCTTAAGGAATTAGGTGTTTTTGTCACGTCTTAATCAAATGCCTTCATTATATTTATAATATGGACCACCAAATTCGGAGTACAAATCAATCTTCACTTTAGATTATAAACGAAAAATCATACCATAAATTCAAAGAATCAAACGTTTGATCAAACAATACCTTATGTGTAACAGTACCAACTCATTTTTTATTTTGGATTTTCCACAGGGTTTTTTAAAAACGTCTTCTAGGGGAATGTCTTCGTACCCTTTTAAAAAAATGCTTCATTCCCTTCTCGACGTGGGTTTTCTTCCTAGTAAACACGTCTTAAAAACTTCGCGAGGAAGTCTAACGATAGGCATGAACCATTACGATACGAGAGACATTCCACGTGGATTTAGGGTATGGAGAGAAAAGAAGCCATGAGGGAGCAAAATTCATGTCTCCTCTTTTGGAGGATTCAGTTCATTACACATCGCCATCTCCTTCAACTTTGTTTCTCTGCTAACACCAAAAAGCATCAAATAAATGAACACCAAATTTCACTCATCCTATTGGGTTTTTCCCTCAAACCTTTTCTCCCCCCTTTTGGGCTACCATTTGAATCATCAATAATTCCACATGATTCAGATCTGTGACCCTTTTTCTGGCAACTTAATTATGCATTTCACTCCCTTTAAAACGCACCTCTTGACTCCAAGTTTCAGACAGGCAAAAACAGAGCACACACAGAGAGAAAGCTAGCAGATATCAGTAGAAACCCCAAAATTCCGAGCCACCTTCTTCTTCTTCTTCGTGGGAATGCCGCAAAATTAAGGCACAACCGGCGCTTCTGGAGCTATAAATTCACGGCGGCTTCTTCCTTCAATCCACTCTGAAACAGAGCCATCTCTGTTTTAACGTTCATCAAGTAAACAGAGGACGTCATTGATTTCTCTTCATTTTCCTCTTTGGGTCCTCGAAAGTTTCTTTCTTTTTATATTATTATCATTCAAGGAAATGGATCAAACTGTGAACGAACAAAACGAGAGGGATCATCAAGAAGAGAAGCCAAATCAATCTCCATTGAGCTTCAAAAGCCTCCTCTGGCATGGAGGCTCTGTTTATGATGCTTGGTTCAGCTGTGCATCAAATCAGGTCTGAACTCACAAAACCCACAAAATCCCATTGTTTATAATGCTCTGTTTATGATGATAAAGTTATGTCCTTTTTGTTTTGATGTTCTTAAAGGTTGCTCAAGTTCTGTTAACGCTGCCATACTCCTTTTCTCAACTGGGTATGCTCTCGGGCATCATATTTCAAGTATTTTACGGCATCATTGGAAGCTGGACAGCCTATTTGATCAGCATTCTTTACGTTGAGTATCGAACTCGTAAGGAAAAAGAGAATGTGAGCTTCAAAAACCATGTCATTCAGGTTAGATTAAAAACAGGACAACCCACCGCCATTTTCACAATCTCAAAGCTCTGTTTTTTAGCTTCTTTGAACATGTTCGTTTGTTCAGTGGTTTGAAGTGCTAGATGGGCTGTTGGGACCATACTGGAAGGCTGCTGGATTGGCTTTCAACTGCACTTTTCTCCTCTTTGGATCCGTGATTCAGCTAATAGCTTGTGCAAGGTTCATCACTTCTCCTCTGTTCTCCAAATGGATGGTGAAATTAGTACTGAAATGTGTTCATGATGGCAGCAATATATATTACATAAATGACAAGCTAGACAAGAGGACATGGACGTATATATTTGGAGCATGCTGCGCCACGACGGTGTTCATACCATCGTTTCATAACTATAGAATTTGGTCTTTTCTTGGGCTTGGAATGACCACTTACACGGCTTGGTACTTGACCATTGCAGCTGTTCTTCATGGCCAGGTCTGGTTGTTCATCGAATCATTTCAATTTGTAGTCAAATTTTGCTTTCTTTTTGTTGAGTTTTTGTTCTGGAACTTTGAAGGTTGAAGGGGTCCAACACTCTGGGCCAACCAAAATGGTGCTCTATTTCACTGGGGCAACCAACATACTGTACACCTTTGGTGGCCATGCTGTGACTGTGTGAGTCTCTTCTTTCTTTTGGAACTTACCATTTGAATGAATTGCTGATATCCCTTTTGAAATTTGAATCCAAAAGTTGGGTCTATTCTTAATTTTTGTTGCCTACAAAATGGATTAGGCTAAGTTATTCATGACCTTTATTCTTGTTCTTCTTGGATCTTCATCCTTCTCTGATATTTTATGTTTAAATTGTTTTTTTAGTTTTAGTATTTAAATGAATTAAATTAATAAAAATATTCTCTCTCTCTATATATTTTTTTAGAAAAATTGAATTTTTTAAAGGGTTTCAAAAAGTTTCTTGAATTTTTAATTTTTTTAAAAAATATTCATGAAATTTAGTTTATGAGATGTCAAAAAATTAAATATAAAGTTGATTTTTTATTATTATTAATTTATCCAATTAAAAAAAGAAAAAAAAAATGAAGAAATTTTTTGGCGCGGCAGGGAAATAATGGACGCTATGTGGAAGCCTCGAAAGTTCAAATTTATTTATTTCATCGCCACTCTATACGTCTTTACATTGACAATCCCGTCCGCCACCGCCGTCTACTGGGCTTTCGGCGACCAACTCCTTACTCACTCCAACGCTTTCTCTCTTCTTCCCACCAACGGATGGCGCACCACAGCGATCATTCTCATGCTCATTCACCAGGTCTACTCCATAAATCCCTAAGTTTATTGCAATTTTCGTGCTTTTTAACTTCCTTTTTGCAGCATTTCATCGAACAGTTCTGAACATTCGGGTTTGTTTGCATCCCATTGTTTTTCGTGTGGTGGAGAGTGATAGGAATGTGCATTGAATAGTCCTTACCCTTTATTGCAAATTTTGGTTTTTCTCACTGTTTTTGTGCTTATGCATTTGATCGAACGGTTGATGTGCAGTTCATAACATTTGGGTTTGCTTGTACGCCGTTGTATTTCGTGTGGGAGAAAGTGATTGGAATGCACGAAACAAAGAGCATGTGTCTGAGGGCGCTTGCCCGATTACCGGTTGTGATACCCATTTGGTTTTTGGCTATTATTTTCCCTTTTTTTGGACCCATCAACTCTGCGGTAGGGGCGCTTCTGGTTAGCTTCACCGTCTACATCATCCCATCTTTAGCCCATATGCTCACTTTCAGATCTGCCTCTGCCCGACAGGTAAATGCCTTTGCCTTTGCCTTTGATCTTTCCATTTCATTTCTTCAATCATATTTTACCTAATACGCGCTCATCCAACTGGCATTGTCGATTTCTCGTCCTGAATTGAGTATTGAATTCATTCAATCCAATCTGCCCTTACTTCCTGATCATATCATTGCTGGGTCATGGCTAGATTTGGTCTAATTTTTCTACTACTTTGGCATTCTAAGCTGCTAGCTGAATCATTGAAAATTTTAATGCAAACTTGGTTCAGATTTCAGAACATTCCTTACTTAGTCTTGAGCTGTTTATATCTGTTTGTTATATCTGTTTGTTACCCGTGATTCTTCCTTGGGATCTTCATAATTATATAACTTCCAATGCTTGTCCTTTGAATTGATGAAAACATCTATATGATATGAATCAGTCTATAAGATTGGCTATGCTGGAAACTTTATGTTAAGAATCTGACCGTCCTACCAGGTCTCAATATAGTGACACCAAGTACAGGTGATAACAGTGAGGGTTCCCTAAAGAGTTGGTCCTTTCAATTCTTATCATTTTGTGGATATGGTTCCAGCTGTATGATTTAAGCTGGAAATGAGTTCCAACAGATAGCCATTTTAGCCCCACTGATTATTATAATGACTAGCATTTGAAATTTCATGGAACATTTTATTATGGGAGTGGGTAGCATTTCCTTTTCATTCAGTTATCTGCTTTCGTCACAATTCTCCATGCTAGCCACATCTTCAACTAAGTTGGGCCAATCAAAGACACCCTTCCCTGTAGCGTGTTGTACCCTATTTCACAATCCAAATATTGTGCCCTTTTTTCTTTGTACGGACGAAAGGATAGAACCAATAGTTGGCTAATTGAGCGAATTTTTAGGCTTTTTTGATTACTGGACGTGTCAAATCAAAGTATGTTGCTGTTGATACTACTTTTGCCAACTAGTTTGGATCCTTTTTATCCTAATTGCTGTTGTAGTTAGGAGTGCAAAACTGAACTGAAAAACTGAAAAATAGTTGGTCAATTTAGTAGTTTGTATAATATGTTTAGTCATTTTAAATCGATTTTGTTGGTTTCGGCCACTTTGAGATGATTATTGCAGTAGGTTTGGTCTTAATAAATACAGGTTCAATGTTGTTATTGCTGTTATCTCTTTTTTAAACAATGTTTGTTTGCCGTCGGTTTTTGGTCGAAAGTCAGCTCGAGCTGGCCTGTGCTTAGACTCCCACTTGTAGATTAATGCATATGATTTTGTCACTTGATAAGCCAACGGTCTTCTTCATTAAAATTTAGTGATGAATGCAGTTCTAGAATTCTAATGAACTGAACCCAGAAGTTACAATAATGAAAACTCCTGTATATTTAGATGAATGAAGATGATTATGACATTACATATTGTGTTTGCAAGTATGACATGTCAGGAACGTGTATGTTTTGGGTGCAGAATGCTGCAGAGAAACTTCCAATCTTCCTCCCTAGCTGGGTAGGCATGTATGTGGTGAACAGCTTTATAGTGGTGTGGGTCCTGGTCATTGGGTTTGGATTTGGAGGGTGGGCCAGCATGGCCAACTTCATCAAGCAAGTTGACACCTTTGGGCTTTTTGCAAAGTGCTACCAGTGTCCACCCCAGGGCTCAACAACAGCCCATCATTGAATTTTCTCTCTCAAGTCTCAATTATATAAATATACAAAGGCATACACAGAGAGCATCAAGGTTCCCCTCATCCACCCTTCTGATATGCATATTAATCTCATCCAAATCTTGTCTGCTCATTCTCGTTATATATCTCTATGCGATGCGATGTTCGTTTTATATATGTTTAGGAGAAACTGGATGGATTCCATTCTTAGATGGCTATGTATCATTTTCTCCCACTGTTCTACTCTTTTGTGATGTACTTGGAGGGACTGAATTCAAATTGCTAAATCTGAAAGTATTAGAAGGATGTTTCTACATTAGGAACAGAAATGAAACTGCTATGTTTTGGTCCCTTGCCTGAGTTAATTGGTTTCAAGATGAAGATCTTCATCCATTTAGCCGAGCCCTGCCCCTTTCTTCCCCTTTTCTTTTTGAGTTGGCGATCGTTTCTATCTAATTAGAAATCAAGTTATGAGTACAGTTTTTTAGATGAACACGACTCTCCACAATGGTATGATATTATCCACTTTGAGCATGAGCTCTCGTGACTTTACTTTGGGTTTCTCCAAAAGGCCCAATTCTAATGGAGAGAGTATTCTTTAATTATAAACCCATGATCATTCCCTAAATTAGTCAATATGGGATTTAATCATTCAACAAAGTTGACCAAAGGGCTATAGACTTATAATGTAAGCTAGGTATGTCCTTTTGAGAAATGAGTCATATTAGCCATTTTAGGCACAAACATTGCATACTCTTGGTGTCTAGTGTCATGATTATATTTGTCTACGGCATGTTGTCCATGATCGTCAAAAAAGTACAATTGTGACATCTAACTTTCAAATATTTAGTTGTTTGATTAACATTAAGATTGAAAATTAAAGGAAAAACATCTTTTAACTTTTTTACTTTAAAATTTCAATTTCAGCCCAAACTGAAAAGCTTATGGAGTAATTAATGAATTTATCAAGTCAATTTCAGCAAATACAAACAATTTAAAAACGATAATAAAAAATAAAATTGAAAGAAAATATAAGAATTCAAACTTTAACGCTTATCAGAACTAAAAAAAAAAAAAAAAAATATATATATATATATATATTTATACACACACATAAATAGAAATAAATGAAAAGAAAAAGAAACACTCGATTATTGCGCCAAAATCGTTCGTCTTCTTCCTGCATGCTCTTTCGTCTTCGTACCAGAAACCGCAAAATTTTCGACTGACATTCCTCTTTCTCTCTTATTTCTGAACAAAATCTCTCCCCATATCTCTTCATATTGATTCCCACTCCATCCAATTCTGCTCATCAAGATATGCTCCTTTTTCAAGCTTTCGATTCTCAGGTTTCTTCTAAACCCAATTTCCTCTTCCTCATTCTTTTAGTACGTTTACAGCGGATTGTAGCGTTGTTGAGTCGGGTGTAGTGATTCTTACTTCCTCCTTCATTAGGTTTCTCGGTTACCCTAGCACCGGAATTTTTTCACAGTTGGAGCTTGTTCGACGTTTCTTTGTTGGGCTTCATAAATGGCTCCCAGGGAGCGAAGTAAAAAGGTTCTGTTTCGTTTTTTTAACCTTGTTTGTCGTTGCGAAGAGATTTCTGCATTTCTTTTGGATGTAATACAAATTTTCTAGTAATATCCTGTTTGGCTCTCTCTATTTTGAATTTCAGAGGGGGAACTTACGAATTGATGCTGCGCTGGATGCTATGAATCCTTTCGGATTTCATCCGAAGTTGGTTCGTGACACGGTCAAGGAGCTCCTCAGCGTGTGTTTTTCTGATTTCATCTCTGTTCTGCATGGTTCATGTTTTTGTTTCGTTTTTGTGTGTGTTTCTTCTGTGGGTCTCTCTGTTTTCCTGTCTTAAAATTAAGAAAGCAAGCGGATAAAATGGTCTGATGGCCACTGCCCTGAATACTTGAAAGTTTGTATTTGTTTTTAGATTCCCCCATTTCAAGGTCAATTATTTGAATGCAAGTGCTTAGAAATAGGGACTCAAGAAGCTGCTGCATTGCTAAAACGTTTTGGCTTTCTTGCAATCATCGCTATACTTTGTTTTATAATCTCATACAGTGTTTGGAGAATTTGGTTTAGGTGTATGGAGGAGACGAAGGATGGGTATTCATTGAAGAAGGCTCTTATACTCTCTTGATTGATACCCTTCTCGAGAAACGGAAAGATGGTGCAATAGAGAAGGTTATTTTCCAACTATTTTTGTTGAATTTGATTCTTGATGTAAGCACGTTCTTCGCCTTTGTATAATGGTTTATGAATGTTTAACAATTCCAACGGAGAACCATTGATGTATGTTGCATACAAATAAGAATTGAAATGTTTAGCTCCAAAAGAAACTCCGGATCAAAAATTTCAAACTAGTTCTTATTCCCAGATTGGTGTTTATGAGGTGCCCTTTTGCTAGTCATTGTCAAATTGTTCGCAATGAGTACAACATTTGCTCGTGCATATATCGTTTTTGTTTAACTCGTACCGGGTTTACTTTTCTTATGTTGAAATAGTGTTAACTAATTATCAGAAAAATGCACACCTTTTATTCTTTCAACTGTTTTATCTCTTCTGCATTGCCCCATATTTTAATGCTCATTGTTTGAAGGTTCATGAAGAGGATGGAAGAGTTGCAGATCTTCAGGAGACCTCTGAAGCGGGCTGTTCCTCCAATGTTGTTAATGAAGCTTCCACATCTAATCCTGGGGCTGAGATTACCGTGAAACCGACTGAGGGTGTAATCTCATCGTACGTGGACAATGAACCTTTCAGGATCACAGCCACAGTACCTGCAAATGATTCAGGCAACTAGTTTGACATTTCTAACCAAACTTATGGATTTTCGCCGTTCTATAACTACCATTTTATCAATTACTTTAATTGTAATTTCATGAGTTATATTCGTAAATGCCTTAAACTTGTAACCTTGTTTTAGATACATTCTCTTCAAGGCCGAACTACCACCTAACCAGCTAAACATTTAGATTATTACAAATGTGCAAAATAAACGGATTTAGGAGGTCAAGAAAGTCTATGTTCTAATGGATAACAGTAGCAGCTTTTTAAAGGCAATAATTGATTTCATTTGGTTACTTGGCAAAGAAACTATGAGTTGATCTTGTGTGTGATTTCACTGCCATTGTGGATCTATCATGGTGAAGGGCCCTGAAGAATATTATTATGTGTGATGAATCTGCAGATGAAAGATACTGGAAGGAGGAGGATATAGGTTCTGGTGTTGCTGATAACCATTTTATAAGGAGTTCTATGAACCAGTCTTTACTGGCGGCACATATCCCTAAAATAAGGAGGCGAAAACCTTATCACGGGTGGATCTCCTCCGGTGGCGACGACAGGGAAGACTTGGTGCACTTGACACCAGCTCAATTGCCTGAGGAGTTTGCCAGGTTACTCATTCCTCATGCTCAAAGAAAAAGAAAGAATCGTTGGGATGTGAAGCCTTCAGAATCATGAGCTGCTTGTGATTAGTATAAACAGTATGAACAGTAAAACTAGAGTTTTAACTGTTGTTTGTATGTAGAACAAGGCTGTAAATAAATTGTGTAGTTTACTTCAGCTCTGTGATACTCTGTTTTTCTCTTTCTTTTCAGGAAACAATCCCATTTGCTTGCGGTGCAAGGACAAGAAATTTCACCCTCTCTTGTTTGCTTGGGTAACTTTGGAAGAAACTCCCAAGCTGTGAGTATTAGAACAATTTGGATTTTTTAAAATTATTTCAAAAATATTTGAATTCCTAATAAATAAATAAAAAAATCAAATATATATTGTTTTTATTTCTATGTTCCCATAATTGGCCCCCCTAAAATAGATAATTGCAAATTAGCCCACAAGATTGTTTGTTTGTTTCTAAAAAGCCCTCAATCTTTAATCCACTCCATAATAACACGTGCAAAGGAATAATTCGCAGTTCAGATTCGCTTTACTTCCGTTTCATCTGTTCCTTAATTTCTCGATATCCATCAGCACCACGTCTAAAACCGAAACAGATAAGACTCGAACGCGAACGCAGAATCTTCTTCCCTCCACTCGCTCATCGAATCAGTAATTTTCAGTCGAAAAGCTCTCAATCGTTTGGAGCTTCAATCTTAATCAATGGAGCTCTTTCATCTACTCGGTTAGATTCAGTAGTTTCTTCAATGGATTTTCCTGCAACTTTTCGCGGGAATTCCTTTCCCTTGTCTCATTACAGTTCTTGCTGCTACATTCGTTTCCATCCTAGTTTGATTTCGTTTGCTGGCTTGAAGGAGCAACGGATTTCTCATCGCGGCCTTAAGCTTGATCAGTTTTCCTGGTAACTTGCTTAGTTTCGAATTGGGGGATCGTAATGCAGGGCTGTAAGCGTATTGAATTGGTTCTTCTTCTACTTTTTTTTGTCTTCTAACTGATAGCCGTGCAAAGCGAGGGGTTGCTTGTAGAGTTACTGAAACGCAGAATGAACCAGATGGCACTAACGATAAGGTATTTGTAATTCTGCAGTCGAATCCTTTTTCTTTTTTCTGTTGTGGTTGCTCGTTTAGTTTAAAATCAAGTTTTGCATAGATTCTCATTACTTTTACAATCATAATTGCTTCGTAATCCACAATGCACTTTCCTGTTGGATTGGAGGCACTATAATCAATTTCTTTCTACCAATTTTCTATAATTTCACCTCAATGTGCAAGTTTTTCCTCCTCTTTCTGATTAGGTCCCTTTGATTCAACTTAGGGCACGTAATTTATGTTGTGGCATGAATTCTAGATTGCACAGTACTTGATGCCATGGTCAACGCTAGAACCTGGTGTCATCTTCTTAAAGTATATGCTTAATAAATCACTTACAAAATTGCGTTGGATGCTTGAAAGGGGTGTGTATTTACAATCAGAAATTGACGTTTTTCTTTTCGAGTTACACAATTACTTAATACTTCTCGCCATTCCTGTGAATGGTAACGAGTTACTGAAACTAAGCCTCCATTTGTAGGAAAAAGATGGCTCTGAAGGTGGAGATCAGCCATCTTCCTCCGACTCCCTCACAGAAGATAAAATTCAGCTCGATTCTCAGGCTGTTGATGACCAAGGTGACATCCAGGTAAGTATTTTTGGCGACAAACTTTATTCCTTCGTACATCAAGTAACTGGCTTGGAAATCAATTTTTGGTTAGAAAGTGTTCTTGGTAGCTACAGCCTACTGAAATAAACTTTCATGCTTTCACCCGATGATTAGTTCTACATGATGTTGATTTTTAAAAACAATTTAAGTTTCACATTTTTTCTTTTCGAACTGGGGTACTCCAGTGATATGAACTCTTATATGCATTAGAATTACCGACCCTGCGGCTGCATATAATCCAGTTGTAGTAATTAATATCATAGAAGGTTATATCATGATCTATGGAGAAGAATGCTTCTTTCAAGTGTCATTTTTACTTGAAATTTTTCGTCTCTCCATTGTTTTTTATTTTTTAAAATTCAACCCTGCATTGGGGGGGTGTTAAAAAATTAGTTTGTGTTCACAGTGTACTTGAAGAGTTTTTAAACTTCGAAACAGGATATTGACAATGTAGAAGTTGCTAGTGGGTCTCCACTTCCAGGACTAAAGGTACTTGTAGTGTATTGCTGTATTCTTTTTTTTCTTTTTTTTTTTTTTTTTTTTTTTTT
>NW_019272028.1:573914-587315 GCF_002738345.1 Cucurbita maxima
TTTTTTTTTTTTTTTTTTTTTTTTTTTTTTTTTTTTTTTTTTTTTTTTTTTTTTTTGGCAACAGAATGACAGGAAAATTTTCATGCTCCGTTCCTCATCTGTTATTTATTTGATAAAATTTCAAGCAGACACAACAATTGGATGAATCATTCAGGATTCCCCGAGAAACAATCGAAATTCTTAAGAATCAAGTGTTTGGATTTGATACTTTTTTTGTGACAAGCCAGGACCCATATGAGGTGAGTTGGTCATAAAGTATTCTTTTTGTTGATGGTTTGTTTTTTTTTTTCGTATATATATATATATATATATATATTTCATATACTTTTCCTTGAGTTTTTATAATTAATATGAAAGTGGGGGTTGGGCTGTGTAATGGAGCAAGTTTGACTTAATTTGAAGAATAATTAATTACCTATCATTTGAATTATGTGCAGATGTCTTTATTTAAAACCTAATAATATATTTGTTGATATAATATCAATATATTTAGTCATTAGTGTTTTAAAGTGTATAATGATAATTAAGACCTATATTTATGTAAAAGTGATTCAAAAACAATTTTAAAATTTTATGTTATCATTTTTTAAACAAAATAGTTATCTAATATAAAAGAAATCTTTAGTAAACTATAGTAGGCAACATATTTTCCAGTGTGCCAATTACAGCATAACTAGCTTGAACATTTATGAAAGTTTTCTAAATAATGATATTAAAATAATTTTTTGCACGTAAAAATTCTATAAACAAACTTAACCTCTAGAAAAAGTTGTTGCCAATATTCTGTGTGTCATTACATGTGAAAAACTAAAAGAAGGAATGTTTGAAACTACCTAATATAGAGAGTGGACAAAATGACCCGATGGCCGGATATGATTGTCCTTGCCGTTTGATATATAAACTTCGTTAATAGATTTTTTGTTACTTCCACTAGGGTGGAGTGTTGTTTAAAGGAAATCTGCGAGGAGAGGCTGCTAAGAGCTATGAAAAGATAACAAAGAGAATGCAGGTATCTCTGTCTGCATTTGTTGTTTTTTGCTTATTTTTAAATGTTCCTAAGTAATTAATTGCTTACGTAATATTTTGGGAACTATACAGGATAACTTTGGGGATGTATATATGCTTTTTCTTTTAATTAATCCAGAGGATGATAAACCTGTAGCTGTTGTTGTTCCAAGAAAGACCTTACAACCAGAGACAACAGGTAAACATTTGGTTTGTGATTGATGCTATTTACCCTTGTGGAAGTTGAAAATTCGAGAGAATGATGATGTTTACATTAAAGTTAAAAATTGCAGCTGTCCCAGAATGGTTTGCTGCCGCCGCGTTTGGACTGGTTACTGTATTTACTCTACTTCTCCGAAATGTCCCCGCATTGCAATCCAACTTACTGTATGCGATTTTTCCTTTATGTCTTGCGCATGAATTGATCTTCTCTCCCTTGGTCCAATGAACAATTGAACTTTCAGTATTGTCTTCTGTTAAATAAATGAAAATTTCAGTTCTTATAAATTTTTACTCTCTTTTGTGAATATGCTCTGCTTCTATTGTACAATGTTTTTTCATGTCTTTTAGAGAAAAATTATATCAACTTGTGAAGGACTTTGTTGCTGCTTCTTGACATATTGTTGCCAGTCAGCATTTGCTTTCATTTTTAAGGTACTCATTTGAATTTATTAATCTATTATTTTTTGTGGCAGATCGACTTTTGATAATCTTGACTTGCTTAAAGATGGACTATCTGGTGCCTTAGTAACTGCACTTGTGTTAGGAGTGCATGAACTCGGCCATATATTAGCTGCAGGAAATAGAGTTAAGTTTGGGATTCCATACTTTGTTCCTAGTTGGCAGGTAATATGCAGTTTTCTCTTAAGTGTTCTTTGATCATAAAACGATTCACCAATATTTTGCTGTTTACGAAATGTTTTATCTAACCATACAGCAAATCAATCTTCCTGCATGAGGCAATCTTGTCATTGACTGGCATACGGATGGTTTTATTGTTCGACATGCTTTTTGTAGTATTTCTCTTTTGCTTTTGCTTGAAAAATATGTGTTCAGGTAGAACTAAACTACTGGTTTATTAGAATATTGCCTTGTGTCAATACCCTCGATTCAACTACGCTTTCCAATTTGTTACCAGCGGATTTCAGTCGTGTTCTCTCCGTTCAGTGTCTGCCAATATATACTCGAATCTAATGAACTTTTTTTGGTGGCAGATAGGCTCCTTTGGTGCAATCACACGGATCCTAAATATTGTACCCAAGCGCGAAGATCTGCTGAAGGTGGCAGTAGCAGGACCATTAGCTGGATTTTCTGTGGGCTTCCTTCTTTTCATTATAGGTTTCATCTTGCCACCTAGTGATGGCATTGGAGTTATCGTTGATTCGTCTGTGTTTCATGAGTCATTTCTTGCCGGTGGCCTTGGTAATCATCTTTTCTTTTATACGTTGAATCTTTACTCGTGACTTGACGCTTTCACGTCTTCAAAGTTCAAAATGTCGGTGGAAAATCATTCTAAACTGATCATGTCGCTTCTCCAGTTTCCCTTTAACCAGTAACCGAATTGGCTGACCCTTTCAAAGGCATCATCCGCCTCAGCACATTAGCAATTGCTTGATTTTTTTAATCTGCCCTCTGGTTTGTGTAGTAGACATTTAACATTCATGCTATACTATCCATTTCTCAGCAAAGCTACTTTTGGGCGATGCCCTCAAGGAAGGAACTCCTATATCCGTGAACCCTCTTGTGATATGGGCTTGGGCTGGACTTCTCATAAATGCCATCAACAGCATCCCTGCCGGAGAGCTCGATGGTGGAAGAATTGCCTTCTCAATATGGGGGAGAAAGGTTCGTTGTTTTAAGTTCACTTGCTGCATCTTCCTCTAATATGCTTAACACATCCATCACGGCCACCTGGAATCTAGTTCCCAAATAGTCTCCCTTAGAAATAGTAATGATGAACTATATAACAATTTCATCCCTCTAAAAAACGAATTTTTCTGATCAAATTCTCATTTAAAACAGGCATCAGCTCGAATTACAGGCCTCTCAATTGTTCTTCTAGGACTAGCCTCTCTGTTTAGTGATGTAGCATTTTATTGGGTGGCTTTGATATTCTTCCTACAGAGGGGTCCAATCGCTCCACTTTCTGATGAAATCACTGATCCTGATCAGAAGTATGTTGGTCTTGGCATTCTAGTTTTGCTTTTAGGGTTGCTGGTCTGCTTACCATTCCCCTTCCCCTTTACCGAAGAAGCCATCTCAAATTTTTAATGCTAGTCCCTTTTCATTTATAGCCTCAGTTGTGCATTGGTAGCAACCCAAAACTTGGTTTCCCCCCAAATTCCATTTTAGTTTATTTCCATTATGATGCATGAAACTCAAAAAATACATCATGATTAGGATTCAATAGTCAATAAATTACTGCCCTCAATCCTCTGTATATAAAGTATAATATTGTAATAATGTTTTATTAAGTTGCCAAATAAAATAGAATATCTAATATGTTAAAATAATTTAAGAAACCAATTAGGATAAATAAAAGTTTAGTTTTTTAAGATTTGTTGATTTAATATCGTCAAATTTTAATTTTATGATTAGTAAATTCATGAAATTAAAAAATTAAGAGTTTAGGAACTGAATTATTTAAAGTTTAATGTTTGATAATAAACTAAATTCATAAATTAACACATGTTTCCATAAAGGCAACCACAAAGGGTATCATTGTTTAAAAAAAAACAAATAGAAAAGGTATCTTTTCCCGATCAATAAACAAATCATGCGCAATTATCTTTGTTTTTAAGCTATTAAATAGTTGGGCATGTAGGTATCCATTTTTTAATTATAAATTTTATAAAATCTTAATCATAACATAACTTTCTTTAAATGCGCTAAGTTTGCTATTCAATTAAAATTTAACAGTACTTTTCTAAAATATATATTTATAAATATTGTAGATTTGTTTTTTTTTTCTTTTTGCCTTGGGAGGATTCGGATCTTTGGGCCACTGCTCACTTCCTGCTTCAACAAAGCCTCAAAACGACGATGCCTTTCGGTCGCTAATTCCTTAACAGTTCACAGTCAGCGCCGCCCACCGCCGCCGGCAGTCAGCTTCATGGACTTCGCTTCTCAAAATGGTCGCATGATGGGCTTAACAGCGATGGCGGAGTGTAGCTGTAAGATTTGGGAGATGAAATGGATGGGAGTAGACAATGATCCAAAAATAGAATGAGAAAATAATTTTGAAAATTGGGTGAATTTCAGAGATTAAATTTTTTTTAAAAAAATAATAATAATTTAGGAGTGAAAAAAAAAGGAAGAGGAAAAGTTGATTGCATTAGCATTTAGCATCCACATGGCATTGGGTTAAGGGGAAGGGACCGTCTTTCACAGGGAAAGTGGTATTTATAGTTGGCGAGACATGGCCAAGCTTCTTCTGTGTGCATATTTCTTGCAACTGAGAACACAGGTAAAGTTCCATTTTGATTCTCTTTTTCTTCCATTTCTTTCTTGCTTCTCACTTCATTCTTCCTCCCCTTTTTCTTCTTCTTCATCTCGAGCTACTCAGTTTCTGATCTCCGATTTCTCCATTTTCGATTATTTTTATGAGATTTCGTAGTCATGGGGAGGTTGTTCGTGGTGAGCCTCGAAGGAAGGATCTATAGCTGCAAGCACTGCCGGACCCATCTTGCTCTTTATGAGGACATCGTTTCCAAGGTTGTCATTCACAATAACTCTTCATTTCTGATTCCTGATTTCATTGTTTCTCTGAATTTTTCGTAAATTTTCCGATGCGATGAGAATATTGACTAACCCTTTAATATGGTAACAAAAATATGGTGTTGGACTGTTGAAATTGCTGTTGTTGTTGTTGTCGTTAGGGGCTCTTCTTAACTTGATGATCTCTAAATTTAATTAGAAATTTGATTGAGTATATATGTTGCTTCTATGGCGGCTCTTTGTTGGCTCTACCCTTTGAATATTCATTTTCAGACTAAAACATTTCTAGGAATGTCATTGGAGAAAAGCGTTCTGACTTTATTGTTTCCTGTGTTTGTTTCTATTATTCAGTCTTTCCAATGCAGACATGGGAAAGCTTACCTCTTCAATAAAGTGTAAGTTTTCGTGGATGATAGTGGTAATTTGGCCAAATGTTTCCATTAAAGATCCCCAATCCCCTTTTTTTCTTTCCAATCACAGACTAAAAGAACAGGATAAAGCTCAAATCCTAACTTGTTCAATCTCCTCTTTTCATTACCTAACTGCTCCTTTTAAGATGTACTTTTCCTCTTATTGATTCATAACTTTTGTATACATTGCCGCTCTTCCTTCGCTATTGTTTTTGGTATTTTGTATAATTCAAGTGAATGTGTTCGTCATTTTAGAAGTGAAGGTTCACCGTCTTTTATATGGTGATAAAATTGAATGGAGTTCTAACTTATTTGTTCATGTTCTCTTTAAGAATTGAGTCTAAACTTGTTTTTTAAACAGAGTGAATGTCACTGTTGGAGTGAAAGAAACGAGAATGATGATGACGGGGATGCATACCGTTGCTGATATCTTCTGCGTGGGCTGTGGATCAATTGTGGGATGGACATACGTAAGATATCATAAAGCAGAAAAGCTTAGAAGTTTGTATGCTGTTATGTTCTTCTTTTTTATGATCTTTGATCGTTCACTTCAGGAAACTGCCTTTGAAAAGAACCAGAAGTACAAAGAAGGGAAGTCGGTATTGGAGCGGTAAGTAATTTTACAGGAACTTGCTTTGAATCATTACTTTAAAGACATGAACTTGCTCTGAAAAGACCATCTTTCTTGATCCTAGTTAGGAAAGTGATATTATAAGGTTCTTTGAATCAGCTCCTCGTTAATCATTTTGGAAAAAAAATATTACATGAAGGAGCATGAATGACAATAGATTTGTTATCTCGTTATGTGTCCAATAATCGAAAAGATACAAATATACCTATCGTGTCGGTGAAATTGGCCGCATGTAAGGTGTCCAATCATCTCCTAGCTTATAATATCATTGCTAAAATTGTTCAGGATGAACTGATTTGCAAGACTACTGTAAACAACCTCAGAACTTTAGATGTTAAATTATCGTAGCTTGAGCTACAACGACCAATTAAAAATCATATCTTGAACTATTGAGTCTAGATATATCCTTTTTTTCCCTCGTTTTTTCGTTAGATCACTTCAAATTTCATTTTAACGTATAATAATTTCATCATCCCCACCCCCACCCAGGTCGTTTGTTGTGGTTGGCTTGTTTTTGTTTTCGTGCTATTTTATGGGGTCCTTTGGTAAGAAAGAAACAGGGCTTGAAGAGAACTTGGGGTGAGGTTGGGTCCTTTATTAGATTTCATGCATCTCTCTAGATTTCTGTTCATAAAGCTTTTTGTAATCACCCTTTGTAGGACTTATTTTGCTTGATTGGAGCCCTTTTTAGGCTCATTCGACGACTCCTCTTGGGGGTGGTATTTCTGTATTCCCCTTGTATTCTTTCATTTGATCTCAATGAAAACGACTTTTTCATCAAAATAACCACAAATTATTCCATATTGCACAAGATCTCATTATCGAGTATAACCGTTCTCGAACGTTCTATTATCACATTGAATACTTACATATATGTATCTGAGAGGTCTGCAGATTAGTAGTAAAGCTTAATATAGTAGTATGCCCATGCAGTTGAGAATTTGTGGAAAAAAACTTGCAATGGGTAGTGAAGTAGTGGACAAAGAATTAGGCGTATAAGCATTTGTTGTTTGATGAACAGGTTCAAGGTGTCAGGCCCTGGTGGAACCAGTTATTGGGTTAGCCATGCTCGAAGTCATGAAGTAGCACATGGTGGAGGAAGTGATGCAGATGAAGCTTGATGATGATGATGATAATGATGCCTACTCCCCTTATTATTCCAAACTGTACATTCTGCTCTTCCAATGTTCATATTCTTCAACAACTCATTGTTCTTCATCAGTTCCTCATTTCAGCACAGCTAAACTTGCTTGCTGCTTTGTAACCGAACTGGACACATTTCATTGCGATTCTTCTTTTAACTTGATGATATTCCTTAACTTTGCAACAGGATGGAATGTTTTTCATTCAAGTTTTGGTCTTCTTTTGCCCCTAATCTTTGTTCTTTTGAATTTATTAGTTTGCTTATACCAGTGAATTAATGTAGTGATGATACGACAGACATTAAAACATAATGAAACTGGTAATCTCATAAGTTTTGCTTTTATTTAGAAACCTTAAAAAATTGATTGGAAACTTATTATTTAAAATATGAAATAAACTCAAAAGGAAAAAAAAGAAAAAATAATAAAAATATATATGGTAGAAACTTGTTGAATAGGAATATATTCATCCACTAATGCACCCATGAACACTGTTGAACCCTGTTAAACAAAACTTTCATATTCAATTAAATGGCAAAAAAAAAAAAAAAAAAAAAAGAAGTTCTTGGGGATTATTTTAGGCATGACAAAAGTAACACATTCCAAACTATCCCAACTGCATTCTATCTTTTTATAACTGAAGCCATGACTTCAGAAAGCAGTCCTCATTTGACAGGAAAAATGAAAATGGAAGGCCTAACATGCTTAACAGTCTGTAATGTAATTTCAAACGTAGTTGGCAGAGAAAATTATATAAACAATCAGCAGCAACAGAGAGAGCCCTGAACGAAAACTCTGAGATAGCTTCAGGAATTGGAGTCTGCAGTGTTGCATGCCATTTACAGATCACCGAAGGGTATAAACTATCCTTTCCGAGAGCTCTTTACCAACCACTCTTTTGTATCTTAGCAACAGATTTTCCAAGTAACTTCGCCCAGAGGGGGGGATGGCTTGTCGTATGTCCTTTAAGTTAAGTAAGAAAGAGACAAAAAAAAAAAAAAAAAAAAAAAAAAAAAAAAAAAAAAAAAAAAAAAAAAAAAAGCATTAAAAAACNGGAAATTGTTTCTTCTTCTTCTTCTTTTTTTTTTTTTTTTTTTTTTTTTTTTTACCAACATGAACTTGCAGGTGAAGGATTGAAGCACAGCACGAAATCTTAAGAACAAAATGATAGTATATACCTTATATCTCACACGGGAATCGTCTATGTCCATTAATATATTTGTGACATCTCCATCTTCCTTTTCAGAGGAGGCCAGACCACTGCTTTCTGGGTCCAAATCGTCATCTGAACTATAGGAGTATGCCTCGGTGATTTCATCATCCTCATCCTCATCTATAATAGAATCGTTTGGTTCTTCCAGGAAATCATCATCTTGTTTGAGTTGCATATCATTCGGCACCTCCTGAAGTGGTACTGATTCCTTATTTTGGAGTGAAAAATCTGATAAGACTACATAAGACTTTTGATCCAGCAATGGCTTCGCAGCATCAAATGGAACCCACCTGAGGAGATACAGAACTCATGGGTTAAATTTGAAGCGACTGGTCAATCTTATTGATAGAAACAAGTTTCTTATGATCGGATAAATTTCTAGTCCCTTAACGATTCCTAATTTCTAGTACCTTAGCTTCTATTACTCTCGGTTTTGCCTAATATCAATTGCCATGAAAATGGAAATCAAAGAATTATTAAATAAAACCCCTAAACTGACTCAAGCTACCTGGGACAGACACTCATTTTATTCCCACACATTCAAGTAAAGAAATCAGCCTCAATAACTCCCCACCTGCAGAGAAACACTTACGTGTAACGAAGTGGACAAAGAAGCTCCGATGGGCGATATGTTGCTTTGTATCTCATCTTTCCACAGTTGTGAATATAGTAACCAAGATAATAATATTGAAGACTGGCACAATATGTTTGATTTTGTTTTACCCAGTTTATTTCTTGTAGGGCTGAATACTTGCCCAGAGAGAGGAAAGCATAGTCAGGATCCCAGAACAGATATTTACTCGATAAACATCTTGGAAGGATGTCTACAACACCAACTGCAACTAACTTCCCATCAATCAAATATTGCTGGTGAAAAGAACCAAAACCGCAGGGAGGAACTGTACCATCACCAGTTGAGGGAACAAAGTTGAGGGGGGTGTCAACTAAAAAATTCCTGTATGAGGCTTCTGATATACGTTCTGGAGTATCATTGTGCACATGAAGTTGATAACGTCTATACAAAGCGTATTCTACTGGATCAAAACTGGACCTTTTCAGGCGTATCTCAAACTTTCGTTTCTTCTGTGAAGAACATTTAGACTTCTTCTCCATACGGGAATCTTTACTTCTGGCTTTATCAGTTTCTTGAGAAATGGTGGCCCTTTCAGCATCCTTAGGGGAGGAAAAGGAAGCTTCTCCTTTATCAGAATAAAAGTTAATATGTCCATTGCATGCTTTGATTGAGAAACCAGATAGCTCATCAATCTGGCTCAAGTAATTTACCAACTTTTCAGCTATTATTTTAGGAACAAACCCAGTTTCTGCTGTGTTACTCGCTGATGATGATAAGTTATCATCTTTCATCTCACCAACTTGGGCACGCCTTATGCTGGCAGACAATTGGAATGCAACATTGCAGGAGTATACAAGATCCTTTGATCCTTGAACCAGCAGTTTCTTCTTTACATGGGAAACCCTTTTGACAGACGCTCTTGGAAACTGTATGTTACGGGGAAGATCACCTTTTTCGGAGCATAAGCTTATGGCGTCGTCGACCTGATCAGACAGATGAAGTATAAAGCGGCCTTCCTCGTTTTCTTTATTTTTAAAGGACAGTGAGTTCTTTTCTACTGAGTGAGAATCTCCATTAAGTACATAGCTACAGTTCTTGGAAGCACTTGAAGCTTCTGTGTTCTCCACTGGATTATCTTGTTCCAACTCTCCATCTAAAAACCTAAAGACAGACAGAAACACATCAGATGTTAAACTGGTTTGCCTGCATCCAATTGTATTTCCTCCCAGGTCTGATTTTAAAATGACAAAGAAATGAAATGTTTACAGAAACAACTCCCATTGGACCAACTGAAATAAGGTAAAGAATTTGTTTTTTAAGGTCCAATCGAACAAAAAGTGTAGAACAAAGTTTCATTTCTATAACTAGAACCCACTAAAGGCATGTTAGTGAGTGATTTTAGATTGACCAAAATCACTTCATTCGTGCCCTTTGTAGTTTTTTGTTATTTTAGACATGACAAAAGTAATTTTGGTTATTCCAAAATCACTCGCAAACATGCTCTAACTCATCAAACTCCCCCGTGATCAATTTGCTCCAGTAATTAAGTATATTCAAATGTGGATAATGACAACATCTTTCACCTCAAGAAAATATGTTGAAAGCAAAGGTTAGATTGTCAGGAACATAAATAGAAAATTAAACACCAAAATCTTTTAAAACCATACCTTTGAAACCGTCTAAACACTCGTAATTGATCTTTAGATGGAACAAAGTCTGATGCCTTCAAACGAATTGTATAAGAAGGGCAACATGTCCTTTCCATCTCAGGTTTGTAGAGATAACAGCCAGATCTTCTCCAGCCACGATCAAGGAGATCTGTGAAACAAGTAAAATATATAGCCCATATTACATAAAATTGCCAGAAACCGTTTCAGAAAATGATCAAGCATCCATACTATATATCGATAAATATGCAAGCATGATGAAAGTTTTGTAGACAAAATTGAAAATGCAGCATGAACTGTGATTGCAGAGAGAAAAGGAAGTCCTGGAAAGACTGAAAGAAGAGCCAGGAAAACAAACCTTGGTAGTCATCAACAGTAAGATTATCTGCCCATAAACCTGCCATGAAAAAAAAAAAAAACCAAGATAATAAAAGCCAACATAAATGATGATCAGGAATGCTATAATCATTTTCAGCTTCTAAAATCTCAAATTGCAGCATAGAAATTTATAAGCATTGTCTAAAGGATCAAGCCACGAATGACAGAAGAACGCATCAGCCAAGAAATATTTTGATTATTCATGTTTTAAATGCCTAATGTGGGCATTCCCCTCAATTAAAAACTACGATTCATACGTATCATTCAGTCCTATCGAAAATCAATGGAAAAGATGAGAAAATAACAGGTAATCAATACAGAGTTCTTAACAACTATCACATGAACTTGAAATTCCATCACAGCTCTCAATACGAAAGAAAAGGTGCAGAAATGCGTCAAAACAGAGTTCAGAACCATAAGAGAACAGAAAACATTTTGCAATTTGCATCAAAGAATTATCCAACATATCTCACAGGCGAAAATCCGAAACCAAATTGACAGAATCCAATTCACAGATAAACAAATAATCAAAGCAGCTGGCGATGAAACGAAAGAGCCAGAAGAAGTAACAGAGAAACAGTTGGCGAAATTTAATAAAAATCAATCGGACCGTGAGTGATGCTGCCACGAGAACCCGATTTGCAGTAGCCACAAGAAGATTTTCGTCTTCTACAGTCATAAACAACGCTTTCCCCTCTCTCCGCACCACCAATTGTGCTACTGCTCGCGTCGCTCATCTTTCCGGCCATTTTCGATTTCCTTCACAACACCAATATCACCTATCGTCTCTATGCTTTCTGTATCAATCTAAAACCTGAAAATGGTAGACTTTCAAATAATCAGACTCTGATTTTCTACAAGAATCGTCTTAAAGCCATTGAAACCGGAATTTTAAAGTAATAAACTGACGACTACACCCTGTTGGTCAATAAAAAAGAAAAAAAAAAGACGATTTAAGAAAGAAACAAAACTTAAAATCCAGCTATGAAGCTGATTTGTGTTAATCGTAAATCAAATTTTGTTTAAGAAATGACAATCAAGTGAATTATTTTGATATAAACTATCTAAATTGAACATAGTTCAGCTTAACCTAAAGAATATACATGAACAATGTTAGACGAACACGACTCTCCATAATGGTATGATATTGTCCACTTTGAGAGCTCTCATGGCTTTGCTTTGGGCTTCCCAAAAGAGGCCTCATACCAATGGAGTTAGTATTCCTCCTCATACCAATGAAGTGAGTATTCCTCACTTATAAACTCATGATCATTCCCTAAATTAGCCGATGTGGGACTTTCATCATCCAACAAACAAAAGACTTATTATTAAATTGAAGAAACTATAGTATTTGTTCATATTTGTCATATCAAATTGTGTAAAATTAAGGATAGCGATATTGTGAATATATGCGCTATCGTGAATATATGTTTTATTATTACATGTTGCTTGATTCCAAATTATTGGTTTAAAAAAAAAAATTAAAAAGTCACATAGAAGATTTATAAACAACAAAATAATATAGCTTTATTTATTTTATAATTCAATAATTAGGAATATATTATTACAAATATTTTTGAGTTAAAAAAATTAAATTGAGTTAGAATTGTGGTGTAAATAAAGAAGGGTATGATGAAAGAACTGTTGTTGAATAGGTAAAATAATAAATATCTAAAAAGTATAAACTCTATATTTGGAATGGTCAGAGATTTCAATTTTATTTTCTGACTTCTTTCATTAATTTGTTGATTTTTTTAAAAGGAGAATAATTATGGAAATATATAAAAGATATTTAAAATTAGAAAAAAAAGAAAAAAAAAGAAAAAGAAAAAAGGTGAGACTTAAAAAGGCGGTTAAGAGAGTAGGTCTAATTTAAAATCCTTCATCTTCAAAAGATGAGATGTTAGGAGGAGTGATAAGCCAAAGGAATCATTACCCCACGACCCCAAAGAAAGCCCTATTCGAAAATATGAAGAAGAATGGAGGGGCATTTTTGTAAGACAGCGGGGACCAAGGCCCTTTTGTGCAAGAAATGAAGGGGCAAAATCGGGATTATCCACTAATATTGACCCACCTAAAAGGCCCAACACGAGAACGTAGACTTCAAGTGAGGGGAAACACAGCAACACAAGAGAAAGAAAGAAAAGCTTGGTGCATAAACTCACCGGTATTTTCCCCGTTTCGCACTCCATACGGCACTTTCGATTTTCTGAGCTCGATCGGACAACAATGGCGGATTCTGCAACCAATTTCTTTTGATTGTTGCTCTCTAATTTTCTCTGCCTGCACTTCTGCTGCTTCTCTGACTTCGACGCTCTGCTCTCTTTCTTTCTACAACTACTTTTCTTTTGTGAAGTTTGTGGTGTTTGAGTTAGAGAGTCTTCTAGTGGGAGAAGGAAGTTTAGTGCGGATTTCTCAACTATTAGGTTGTGTTTGGAAGTGTTGTGGCCGGGGAGGTTCATTGCAGATCTAATTGGTTTTGTATTTAGGTGTGGGACTGTCGACATGATGCTTTGGTATGGATATTGTTCTGGTAGCTGAGAGCGTAAACGAATTGCGTAGTTTTTCTTCTTTCTTTCTCTTTTTTACTTTTTTTTTTTTTTTTTTTTTTTTTTTTTTTTTTTTTTTTTTTTTTTTTTTTTTTTTTTTTTTTTTTTTTTTTTT
>NW_019272028.1:587356-588415 GCF_002738345.1 Cucurbita maxima
TTTTTTTTTTTTTTTTTTTGGCTTTGAAGTATTCTCGGCTACCTGTGGTTTTTGAGATTTTTGAACACGAAACTCGGGGGATTTAGACATGAATCGTAGTTTTAGGGCTTTGGAATCGCAAATACAAGCTCCGGCAAAGCCGCGGCAGCAGCAAGTTGGAGGACTAAGGGCGTCGGTTATGAAAGATAAGGAGGAGGAGCTTGCGTTGTTTTTAGAAATGAGAAAGCGTGAGAAAGAGAGGAATGATCTTCTCTCTAATAACGTGGAAGAGTTCGATGCGCCTTTAGGTATAGCCTCTCTTTCAAACTTTGGACTTGCACTTCAGCTGCACTGAATTTTATTTTATGGCCTTGTTCTGGAGCTTTCTAGAATCCTTTCTTAATCGAGAGTTAAAGTTTTGTAGCCCTTGTTCTTTTGTCTATCAGATGAATACTGATCCAGAAAGAAAAGGAGTAATCCACGTTGTCTTTCACGTCTATTTTTGCTTATTCTTCTGTAACTACGTTTTATCGAACTCAATTTTTGTTTTGTGCAGGAACAAAACCAGGAACTTCTCCAATATTTAATATCTCATCAGCTACCCCAGCCCCTACTCGCAAGACTGGTGCCGATGATTTTCTTAATTCTGACAATGATAAAAATGATTATGATTGGTAAAGTTATCGCCTTACACTTCTCGTTTTTGCTTATTAAATGAATATTCCTATATATCGCTGTTTCTATCCTGGATTAACCGATCATTAATATTGTTGAGAATTACTCAATGTCTTGGTATTAGTAATTGACTTGGGAGGGTTCCCAAATGGCACGTACTCAGGTTAGTATTGGGTAATAGACACATATGCAAAAAAGGTAGATAGGAACCTTGAAATCAAAACAAGTTCTTATTCTATGCATCTGGACTAACATCTACATAAAAGATATAATGCCATAACTTGAATAAGCTTACATTTGACAGAATCTAAAATTAAGGCAAATTGTCAAATTAACAATAGTGTTTAATTAACAATCAATGGGACATAGTAGTTTTTTTTTTTTTTTTTTTTTTTTTTTTTTAAA
>NW_019272028.1:588574-627540 GCF_002738345.1 Cucurbita maxima
TTTTTTTTTTTTTTTTTTTTTTTTTTTTTTTTTTTTTTTTTTTTTTTTTTTTTTTTTTTTTTGACAAGTCCATTAAACCAAGTAAAGGCTGATCCAGTTGGTTGAATTTGACTGAGATGAAACAAGTCAAATCTTTTCCTTCTTTAGCGGCTTGGCCAGTTACTCGAGATTCCCGATTATTCCATTTTCTAATGTTATCGTTATTTATTGTGTGGGACATTTGCAATATGATGTAAAACGGTTTAAAGCACCTATCTGGTTTAATTTGTCTAGTTGGCCTTTTATGTTTGATTGAAATGGCACATATGGTTCGTAATTTGTGTGCATGTATGCTAGTTTCATTAAGAACTAAAGACATGATTTAAGAGAAAGGTCAAAACAAGTATAGGGTACTTAAAACTATTTTTTTATGACAAGAAATAAACTTTTCATTGATAAATGAAAATTAAAGAAAAATGTTCAAGAATAAAAACTTCCAAAGGGAGTGAAAAGAAAACAAAACATGCAAATAAAGAATAAAAAAAGGAGATGGAAAGAAAAGGTGGAGATGGAAAGAAAAGGAGGTTCTTCCATCTCAAATTTTGAATTCTAGTGACATGTCAAGTTTAATGAAAATGTCTCAATTTTTCAATGTGATACTGCATGACCTCAACCCTTGGTGCAGAAGTAGAATTCCTAAAATTTATCATCAATTTCACTTCTGGAACAGGCAACGTTGATTGGTGGTGGAAGTCTCAATCTATGGATATAAATGTTTTTGAGGTCGTTCAAATTCTGGTTACTAGTCTATCTAGGAAATTAAATAATATTTGAATATCCTAAAATCAAATGTGGTAAGATTAGATAATTCCGTAGGATTAGTCAGGGAGTGTGAGCTTGTCTAGTCAACCACAGCTATAATAAAAAGTCCTCTTAAACAAAGACTATTATGCTGAAATGTTGATTTTGTGGTCAAAATATTGGACATGATAAAATAATATTTATGTTGATTACCCCTTGCCACAGATCATAGGTTTTAGGCCATTGAAACTTTATAATCATGGGGATCCCCAAAGAGACTCTTTCCAGTACACTAGATTTGTTTGAAACTTTGTGTTAATAGCTGGGAAAAGAAATGGTTTCGGTGGGGAGTTGCAGCCAAGATTATCAAGAAGTACCTTTTGCTTCCATCTGGACGTAGCTGTTTTCAATCACATGTCAATAGTGAAAAGTATCTTTTCCAAGAATGGAATGCTTATTACAATTATTTTGTGGGCTTAGAAATGGTTCATGCCTAGTTGCTTTATGATTGGATATGCCTCTTACTTTGTGCAAATTGAAGAACTAGTTAAATTAACCAGAGGTTGATCTGTTTTCAGGCTTCTAACTCCTCCTGGAACTCCTCTTTTTCCATCTTTGGAACCAGACTCAGAAAGGGTCTTAATGAGACATGCTACTCCAATGGGTCGATCCAATGTGCTGAAATCTAGAGTAAGTTCTCTCTCAAGTCTCAACTTCCATAAGTTGAAGAACATGGTGAGATTTGAGTATCTTTGGTTCTTAAAAACATAGATATAGTTATACTTGTTAAAGAGTTCTTTTTAACCTTCCACGTTGCGTTTCATTTTGGAAGTTCCATTTCTTGGGAAGTTCAGTAGGAAAAAGCTGGAATTCAGCACTTTGTCTCATCATGAAATTAAATCACTCGAGACAGGCAAAAGAGTTTATTTTCTTCCTTTGGTAGATGATTATATTAAGCTTTGATGTTTTTGTTCCCAAGTATGTTTATGCCAGTGTCATAGTTTGTTCACTATCAGAGCAAGACGGATCGATTTTTCGTTCATAGACAGGAGAAAATCTACTGGCCTACATTCTTGAATTGCTTGGAATTTTACGCTTATAATGACACCTACCAATTTTTCAATCTTATGCTCGTATCTGATAATTTTGAACATTCCTCACGCATTTCAATAGCAGTTATTTTTGTCGTGTTATTAATTTTCTCTGTTTTTTAATATGTTTCCTTTTGTGGTTTCAGCTCGGAAATCTCCAACAAGAACCTACTACTACGAGGAGCAACTTGGTCCCAAAACAAGCAACTTCTTCTCCAGGATTGAACTCCTCAAGTGTAGGCACACGTCGTCCTTCATCATCCGGAGGTCCTGGATCAAGACCTGCTACCCCAACTGGACGCCCTACATTAACCACAACATCTAGAACTTCCAGATCCTCAACGCCTACTTCCCGTGCAACTTTGCCTTCAAATAAACCAGTAGTTTCCTCGGCTAAGCTTGCAGCAACTTCTAATAAGCTGGCAGTTGCCTCAACCAAGCCAACAGCTACCATGAGTAAGCCTACTGTTTTATCTGCTAGGTCCTCAGTTCCTTCAAGATCTTCTACTCCAACAAGAACAGCAAGATCATCAACCCCGACTTCCAGACCTACTGTACCTCCAGCTAAGCCCACATCAAGGGCCTCAACTCCAACTCGTCGGCCATCCACACCATCTAGTGCACCAAGTGCACCTGTTTCCTTAGTCAAGTCTTCATCATCAATTTCAAGGCCATCCCCAACAGTGTCAAGGAATCAAGCACCATCAAGGGGAGCTTCCCCAACAGTAAAATCCAGACCATGGAATCCTTCAGAAATGCCTGGTTTCTCACTCGATGCTCCACCCAATTTAAGAACATCACTTCCTGAAAGGCCACTTTCAGCCACAAGGGGTCGGCCTGGAGCACCCAGTGCACGATCTTCTTCTGTAGAACCTGTTCCGAATGGTAGGCCAAGAAGACAATCTTGCTCTCCGTCTAGAGGACGTGCACCTAATGGAAGTATTCATCTCAGTGGAGGTTCTGTCCCTGCAATTAACCGTATGCATTCTAAAGCTAATGACAACATAAGCCCTGTATTAATAGGGACGAAAATGGTTGAAAGGGTAATAAGCATGCGCAAATTGGTCCCTCCCAAGCAAGATGACAAACATTCACCTCATGGGAATCTGTCTGGGAAGTCTTCATCACCAGATAGCACTGGCTTTGGGAGAACACTATCTAAGAAGTCTCTGGATATGGCAATAAGACACATGGTATGTATCTATTTGTTCTCAAAGGATCTTTGTTGTGGAAGGGAATTTTTATTTTTCCTTTCTATCGTCATTCTGGGATAAACTTCACTGTCGGTAGAAAGTGAAAAGATCAATAGGCAATGTCATACTCACACACGGATTTCTTTTCAATGCATATTCTTGTTTAACACTACGCACACTTTTCTTGAGCAGGATATAAGACGAAGCATTCCAGGTAATTTACGCCCATTGATGACAAATATTCCAGCTTCTTCAATGTATAGCGTACGGTCTGGGCCATCTCGAAGCAGAAATATCAGTGTTTCAGACTCACCTCTTGCCACGAGCAGCAACGCTAGTTCTGAAATGAGTGTGAATAATAATGGACTCTGTCTAGATTCACATGAAATTGACGACGAAATTGGCAGCGAGAGAGGAGGTCGATCACCCCGCAGCTTGTGTGCTAGGTGAAGCTGATGGTTCATTTGGAATTAAACTGCCATTCTGATCAATCAAGTGTTTCATTTTGGATATCAACTTTCATGATGGTACAAAGATGATAATCATGGAAGTGATAACCAAATCATGTGTCTAGGACTAATGTAAAGTTTATTGAGTCGCTGATTGTTGTATTTATGTAACTCCAGAGCTTTGTATGGCTTAGAGGAACAAAGGAACATGATATATGCTGAACTATGTTCTTACGCATTTGCTACACGGTTGACGTAATTTCTACTTAACTTTTGATTGTTAACCATTAACAATAGCAGATCCCACAACTAGCCTTCATGAACTGGAGGGAACAAGTAACAATAATGCTATGCTGTAGGCAAACCAATCAGTAAGAATTAGAGAGTGCCTGGTGTAGAAGCTGCATGTTCTGCTCAAGTTCCTAGTCAAAGAATGAATATCAATGATGCTGTTGCCCAACTACGCCTTGCAAGACAAATTTTTTCCGTAGGGATTGGACGTATGAGCGTAATACCTTGGTGAAAACTAGCAAGCTATCAAACCTCATTGATCAGTAGCTAGCTAGTGCAAAATCATGTCTTCCTAGTCGGTGGTCTTGCTCAAATTTAGGATTGTTTTTAAATAAACCAAGGCATGGATATGTAGTACAATTCTCCTATTGCAAGGAAGACCGAACATTATCTAATGGGCTTGAAACGAGACTCTAATAGAGCCTTCATCAAGTGAGTTGTTTTTCAAAATTTTTTAGTTGCATGATTGTGGCAAATTCAATCAGTTTGATAAGAAAGAAAAGTCTTTTATGATCATGATCTTCCAATAAGTAAAGAAGAGTATCGTCGATGATTTGATTTGCTTACATTAAATATTGGTAAGTTGCGCATATATTAATATTTTTTAAATGAAATAATTTTTTAGCAAAATATTAGCAATCCACCAATATAATGTAACAAATTATTCCTAGTAATAAATAATAATAAATGGAACGTAAAAATAATTACGTGTCAAGAGGTTAGCCGAACAAAATTAATTGATCCGGTATAATTTTGCCACCAAAAAATTGTATTGATTATTGAGGGAAACCAGGAACTACCGAATTTCGTTCCTTCGCAGGGCGTCAAACGGTCAAGGTATGGTCGCGAGGTCCCTGTGGCGCGCCGGAGCGAAGGTCGCGATGGCGGCCACCGCAATAGGTGGTGGTGCCGCAGCGGCCTCCATAGCTGCCTCCGACGACCCTTCTATGGCTCTTAAGCTCTGCACCACCGTCCCGGTCCGCCTCGTTCGCCTTTCGTTTACCGTCGCAACCGTTGCCTTCGGTATGCATTCCTACGTTTTGACTTGCTGTAATTTCGCGTTTAATGGCTTTTGCGAGAGTTGATATTTCGGTTGAGTTGGTTGCAAGGTTTTCGCGATCTGGTTTATGTTTCTCTCTCCAAAGGGAAGTTTGAGGCTTAATTGTATGCTAAGAATAATTGCTGGTACTGGTAACCTGGGATCGGAAATTTGGAATTGAGCTTTTCATGCTTGTTTACCTGTGCTGGCGTCTGTGAATTATAGGCATTGAGTAGTTTAGGGCTTGAGTAGTTTGTTCAATAGTTGAATAACATTATGTTCATGTATTTTACTCCGTTTCATCATTCCCATTTAATGTAGTTATCAGAGAGCATTAATTTTTCAATCATCTTTTTTCTTTGTTCAAGATGTTAAATTTAGATTTATACGTTGACCAATCCTGAATCTGTTTTTTGAATTGGCATCATCCTTCTCTTTCTAGATTACGAATATTCACTGTGGAGATTTCCTGAAGGGAGTAGTGAGAGGGAAAAAGTTAAGCATGAAGTACACCTTAGATCTGCTCGCAGAATTCAAGAGTTATGCTTCAAAAATGGAGGAATATATATTAAGCTTGGTCAGCATATCAGTCAGTTGGTACACCTTCTATCCACATAGCAAGTGATGAAAAAAAGGATGGGCCTGCAATCCTTAATTTACCTTACCTCGTCTCTCATGCAGGAGTATTTGGTGCCCCAAGAATATGTCCAGATAATGAGAGAATATATGTTGAACAGATGCCCAGTATCCCCATACGATCAAGTGTGTGAAGTGGTCAAGAGAGAGCTTGGTGAAACACCGGATAAGGTATATTTCATTGGTACATCTAATTGATATAATCAGACTACGCATTCATTCTGTTGAATGGAGATTATTCTTGAAATCTGGTCTGGCAGAACTTGGTTAACATCATTTGACTCCTGTTATTTCGTATATCCCGTTTCTTATTGCTATTGTATAACACCTTTATTTTATTATAAATGATATTTTGGCCTCATGATGTAAACTTTCTCGTGTGTAGATCTTTTCTGAATTTAATCCTGATCCAATTGCTAGTGCTTCCCTTGCTCAAGTGCATGTTGCTCGCACCCACGATGGGCAGAAAGTTGCTGTGAAGGTCTTGTTGTATTCAATAATTTTTAACGTGAATTCACATTTAATTTGACTTTTGAGAGTTCCTTCTCAATCTTGTTTACCAGTAGCTCCCTTACATACAGGTGCAGCACACTCATATGACTGATACTGCGGCTGCAGATCATGCTAGTGTTGCATTAATTGTGAATACCATATATCGACTTTTTCCTTCTGTTGATTATAGGTAATGTTTTAGAACCTATGAACTTTTTAAGGGTTTGTAGATGAATTGCATCCTGTCCATGAAAAGCACACATAAATTATGCATCTATGTACTCTGTAATAAAAAAAACTTATGCATCTATCTTGAAGAATGTGCTGCAATAATGATATTGTTCCAGAGACTTTTGATGATATATATGATCCCTTATGATGGTTTTTTTTTTTTTTTTTTTTTTTTTTTTTTTTAGGTGGTTGGTTNCAGTGAAAGTTTGCCAAAGGCAGGTTATCCTTTCTTTGTCTCGTACAATCCTTTTAGTTGTATGCCCATCTCCTACAGTCCTTTTGCATTGGTTATGCATACACTCTTCAATGTCATGAAAACTCTTCCCAGATATTCTTTATTTTTTCACGTGGATGCCAATAAATTTTCCCTATATGTTTTTTCAATTGTTTAATTGCCAAACTTTATAACAGTTAGCTTTATAATTAAGAAAATTTAGGATATTCAATATCCTTATTTGCTAGCTTCTAATTATGAATTTAAGCCCATGAAAATTCAATTGGTTCAGATTACTCTTACCATTATGATTTAATGCTTGAGGTTTGCATGTCAGTCTTCTCATTCTTAAATCAGGCAGATTTCCTTCTTAACGATGTATTCTTGAGATCCTAGTTAACGTGTTTTTCCAAGATTTTTATAAACTAATCTCCAATATGCAAATTTTCTGGGCTTAAAATATTATGTAATTATATGCCTTCTTTGTTTTGTACAATATTGAATTTGATGTTCCTCTCCTCAATGCTCACGTTTTCAAGATTAATCTCAAGGTTAGGAACTTCAATGGATTTTTTTTTCTTCTATTTCACTTGTAATCTTTCTATCCAAATTGATCTCCTATGTTGTCATCAGAAATATCTTGAACTTGGATGAGAGTATAGAAATTTTCTGGATGCACTATGTTAGGAGCTTTATTTTGAATGAACAAAAATTACTTTGATTAAACAATGAGGGATGCTGCCCTAAATTTTATGGTATTTGAGTCACCGTTTTGCAGTGGCACATCATCAGTTAGTTTTCCATGGGTAAGATTTTGTGATAGTGGAATTACTTTGTTTTTTTTTTTTTTTTTTTTTTTAGACAACTAATTCATATGCCCAGTAACTCCCAGTATTTTGGGTTGGATTTTGATGTATGAATCTAGATAGGAAACTTTATTTTATAATCTTCCCCGAGTAGCAGCTGCAACCTATGAATTTGGAACTCACTCCATATTTTTTTTCCCTCTTTTGATGCTTTCCATCTTTGATAGTACCGTTATTGACTCAGTTTTATCTCCTCCTCAGGAACTTGATTTCTTAGGTGAGGCCAGGAACAGTGAGAAATGTCTGGATAACTTTCGAAAGTTGTCTCCTCATATTGCGGACTATGTGTATGCTCCAAAGGTCTATTGGAACTTAAGTACCTCAAAGTTATTGACCATGGAGTTTATGGATGGTGCTCAAATAAATGATGTTCGGGCCATTCAGAGGCTTGGGATTCAACCATCAGAAGTTGCAAAATTAGTAAGATCATGCACTTCACAATTCTGTTTATAACATATTAGGTTTTTTTATGAGCATCATTTTTATTTTGCCTTCGTTCACCGAGTGTTCCTTTCTATAGCCCCTTGATAGTCCTGTGCCCGAGTGGCTTGTTAACTGCATATATTCTAACATGTTGCAGCTTAAGTATTTCAAGTCTGACAGTGCAAGATATGTTATCTACTGTCTGCGTGTCTGTTTAGTTGTTGGATATGCAATTTGAATCAGAGTTGGTTTGTACTTTTTTTAACAGTTGTTGATTGACCAGCTAGAAGATGCATTATGGTTCAGGAATTCAGACCATTCATTTATATGTTCTTTTAACTTTTTATTTAAATGTTTGCTTGACCTTATCATGAATTAATGATACAGGTTTTACTTCACTTGCTGAAAAATTACGTTTCGAAACTATTTATATAGGTTAGTCATACATTTGCTGAGATGATATATAAGCATGGATTTGTGCACTGTGACCCTCATGCTGCAAACTTGCTTGTTCGTCCCTTGCCTTCTGGCAAAAGGAGCATATGTGGTGAGCTGTTACTAAATGATCAATTGATTTTTCTAACGATGTATTAGTTAAACCTGTATATTACTTCTTGGGATATCAATGTCGATTTGTCAATTCTCGTTCTGTCAACACACAGGCAAGAGGAAGCCACAGTTAGTACTTTTGGACCATGGGCTGTACAAAGTTCTCGACTCCAACATAAGATTTAACTATGCTGCCCTTTGGAAGGTAATTCCTTTACAATTCATCCAAGTGCCATCTCACTGTATTCCTGTTGCCAGCATGTCTCCGTCCTTGATTGTCATCTGATGTTATTTGTTTACCTTCGGTTAGGCTTTAATATTTTCTGATGCTGAGGCAATAAAGGAAAACAGCAAGAAATTGGGTGCTGGGGAAGATCTTTATGCACTGTTTGCTGGAATTCTTACCATGAAACCTTGGAATCGAGTTGTTGACCCAGCAGTTGACCATTTAGTCATTCAAGGAACTGACGATGAACGTTCAGAACTACAGGTAGTCTCTCTTAGATGGTGCATACCACCCCCACTCCAAAAAATGAGTATTCATGTTCTTGCACTTGAACCTTCCTCGTAATGAATTACTCCTGATGCTGCAGTCCCCTCTTCCTACAGTGGGGATATAAAACCGATCCTGAAACACTATATACTTATTTGATGATAAGCATTGTTCTAATGAAGTTCTTGAACTGTTTGAATTTTACTCAATTTTAGGTGCTCCTTGAGAAAGTTGTAAAGATTGCAGTTACTAACTGGCTATCTGACGGAATTTGACCTTTCTTTCTTTTCAGATGTATGCTTCACAGTATTTCCCCCAAATCTCAGAGCTCCTTAGGAAATTACCACGTGTAATTTTGTTGATGCTGAAGACAAATGATTGTTTGAGGGCGGTTAACAATTCTCTGGTAATATACCATCCTCACTCCACTAACTATGATTTGCTTAAAATAGTGCTTAATGTGACATTAGCTTTAGCAATATTGTCAAAAGTATTCGGATAGTCGATAGTCTAGAACATTATTATTACAATGACTATTATTTTGAAACAGAGTCTAAAACATTATTATTGAAATGGTTTGTGAACAGTTGCAGGGATCTTCCCTGGAGACATTCCTCATCATTGGGAAGGTATCATCTGAAGCAGTTATCGAGGCAAAATTAGCAGAAAATAAGTCGTTTGCATGTTGGTTAAATGTTTGGTTAGATGAAGTAATGTTGGAAGCTCGAATCTTCACATTGCAGCTAGCTTTATGGCTTTTAAATCTCAAAAAAACTTTACTTTGGTGAAGGAAGGTGTGAAAACGCATCAATACGTAAGGATCAGTTTTGTCATCTTACTTTTAGAAGAGTCTTCATTCTTTCTCTGTGGTCGAATTCCCTTCTGTTCTTGCTGGGTTGTCGAACACAGATCGATTATACAGCGAAGAGTTGAAAACTAGTGTTTGCGAGACAGATTACTTTGTAATACCCCACATGGGACTATGAGATGATAGAAAATATGTATTACATATTCATTTGTGTCAGCCAATAAATGGAGGATGTTGCAAGAGAAGCATCCCTTTTTGGATATGTTGTGGATTTGGAAAGGTTACAATGGTAACTCATGACACTTTAGAGATGTAACTAAGTTTCATGGTTTCATTTTGTACCCAAGTCCTCCCTTGTTTATGAGGGGGTGTGGAACGTGTATTAATAAAATATTCTGAGACATGTTTCTATTTATGACTTAGTTGTCGATGATATTCTGTATTTAACACTATAGGCACATGCGGGTGGAGATTGCATGTTGATGGTAATTGTACATTGGTTAATTCGCGATTACTATCATAGTCATTTTTTGATAAATAATCAGCGGTGGTTGGACGTTGGTTATTCACAATCATCGTATTAGTACTTTCACAATGATCCCTTAATTGTCGGTAATGGTTCATAATTATTAATATAACCTTCCTAATCGGATAACAAATCATTTTTATAGAAAGCTTAATATGGTTCGAGCAGCTACTACAAATGTTCTCAAATTTATTTGATTAGTCATATAAATCAAATAATAGATTTCACTTTTCTTTTTAAATTATTTAAAACGCTTCCGCTCGAACCCTTCTAAGATTGGGCCGTTGTCAATGTTCAGGTATCTAATCCTTATCTATTAATTTATTCCGGGTGTACGATCTTTTACGCTACATCCGGCCACACCCAATCAAAACCTGTCTACTAGATCGCTCTATAAAAATTTTGAGTTTCCCTCCAATTATAAGATTTTCCTCTTTCACTGAAAATTCGATTAAATCAATGTTGGGAAAGTCGGCGCCTCAGTCTTCTTCCTCAACCTCGCTTCCTTGCTTCGACTGCAAATTCCCAAATTTCATCTCTTCTTTCTCATCCCAAATCATCGCCAATTCTCCATCCAAGGTGCCGCTCTCCCCATCGTTTAAACTATCATTTATTCTATGGTTTTTATGTTGTTCTTGATAGTTTCCCTATTTCGTCTCATTTTCCTTTTTGTTTGCAAGTGCGTTATCCGGTGTAGTTTGTGCATCTCTGTATGTATTTATTCTCTGAAATTCGTATTATATTTCAATTTTTCATATTAGTGTCCGGATGCAAAAGCTGCTTACAGTTTTCTATTGTTGCAATTATGTTGCGAATTTACTCGTTCATTAATTGGGGAAATCAAGAAAAACAAAGTGATTTCCTTTGTATTCCCACCGAGATGTAAATATAAGTTTGTAATTTGGAGGTGAGACGCTTGAGAGAATTGAAGATCTCTGCATGATGTATATTTAACTGTTCAGTTTTTTTTATACTTTACTGTCTAGTTTAACAATCTGTTTTTAATCTTTTAGTATCAGAAAACATTCTTGATTTCCTCAATAGTTTGACTGTGTTTTAACTGTCATTACATTTCTGGCAGTTCCAGTAAACATTTTGCTGTAGAAGTAGGTGGTGCCAGTTGAAAATATATTGATGTTGATGACATTGAACATTGGAGCAACCTGTTGAAGACCCTAAAAAATGACAAATTATTATGATATTGATGACATTCTGGCGGAGGAAGAGGTCAATATCTTATTCTTTTACTTGATAAGATTTTATAAACTCGCAATCTCAATATTGAATCTTGTTTTGTCTGCTTGACAGCTTGTATCAGTTATGTTCCAAAAGGCAGTTAATGGAGTTGCAATAGATCCCAGTTCTGAAACAGATTCTGTGAGTTGGATTAGTAGGAGACAGGTTATGGAAGATGAATGACAAACTTATGTTTTCTTTTCTGGTGCAATTTCAGGTTGAGTCTGGATCCAAAGTAGAGCTACCCTTCTGGCTTGCAAAAGAGCTGCATCTTCGACAAGTGGCAGTTATGGGCTTGCCTGCTTGTTTTAACCAAAGGTAGCAATCTCCATTACATTCAGGCTTTGCATACGACCAAGAATTTCCCTGAACTTTTATTGTCTAGACTTTTTGGAGCTTAAGAGAATGAGGATCTTCCTTACTACGCCCCGACTCACTCCCTAAAAACTGACCTGCAAAGACACTGAATTCTGATTCTTTTTCTTCCAACTTTGTGGTTGCAGAATTCATGCTTGATGACTTAATTTCTTTTCATCTGCTTATTGTTTTACGAGTAGAAAGTTCTGAATTGGAATCTTAAGAGCACAGGAATTTGTCAAATTTAATGAGATTATTTTAAATTTGTTGGTGGTATTATTTTGAAAAGAACTTCCCTTCTAAGCGCTCATGAATTACTTCGGAGACAAGTGATGTTAATGGCATCGCCCTCCGGTTTCATCAATTAAAACAACTGTGCATGACCTATATGGCATGAAATTGTAGTATTCCAAAAACTTTTGAGATTTGGTTTATAGAATCTTGTTACTTGCTCCGTTGAAGCCGACCCACAAAGAAAATTATTTTTTTCCTGTGTAGTATTCTGAGCCTGTGTATGCTCAATCTTTTCATGTGCTAACTAATTAATTACCAGCAGAGATTTCCTACCCTAGAATTTCATGATCAAAGGAATCAGTGAGACTTTGAAGATGATATTTGTTCTTATATTTATATAGGTAAAGATGATGATATTTGTAGTTGACTAGTGCTCTTTTTCTCTAAGCAGAACGCGACTTGAAATTCAGGCTGACGCTGCATTTGTTGATCTACGATCTAGAAGTCAATACTTCTATGAATTTGGATGCAAAATCGCACCATTGTAAGTATCTTGAGATCCAACTCTGTGTGCATCAGATTTTTTTTTTTTTTAAAATATCCATGAGAATCCGTACTTGAATTATTCTCACTAGACAGTGACAGTTGATTGACTCTACTACATTTAGTTTCTAAGTTAATTCATAAGATGTTAAATCTTAGATAGGTGGTTGAATTTATCATAATTATTTTAGGAGGAGAAAATTGACATCGCTGTTTTTCCATTATTTTATCTGAAGTCATACTAAATATCTATTGGATAGCGAAAGCGTGTCAGTGTACTTTCATTTGACATACATTTGTACTTGAATGAGCATTGTTTGTTTTCACCTTTGACAGAACTACCATTCTGAAGGTATGCCATTTAACAGATCCTTATTTTAACGTAATAATTAGGATATCTAGTCACAGGACTTCTTTTTTACTGCCGTCTAAATGACATATCAAACGATCAATTTAAGCTTGTATATTAAGCATGTCGATTGGACATCCTATCAATGACTAAGGATCTTAACTTTAGGCTTGAACTCTTGGGAGTATTTTATAATAATCTGTCTAGCATGTTATCATCTCAAGTTCTGCATCTCGATGAATATTAATATCATTTTCATTCCATTGGTAGATGTAGACTGATAAATATGCATAAAGCTTTAAAACTGACTAGCTAGCCCACTCTACATATGAAGTATATCTTGTAAAAAGTGCTTGTTGCCTTGATCTCGTGCATTTAGGATGTCTACCATATCTCGCTGTTAGCAATATTTTTTTTAAGTGTACCTAAATGGACGAGAACGCAATAGATAGAGTGCTATTTCTCATTTTTGTTTCACAAACTTCAATGTCAGGGTTGGTGATAGAACAATCGGTTCTTGGCTTTTATCCACGTTCAAAAGTAGGTACAAGGAAGTTTTGACCAAGGCTCACACTGCAGTGTTTGCTGCAAGTTCAAAATACTTGACAGTTCTATCAAAGGAAGAAACTAAAAGTGAGATTTTTGTTGCATGTTTTGTCTGTCCTCTGTTTTCATATTTGGTGCTTCTCTTCAAACTCACGTCTCAATATAATCATTGTATGCAGTGTATGAGGCAGCCCAGTCCTCTATGACAGCCTTTAAGAAATGGCGAATCGGTGGGCCTAGATTTCAGAAAGCATCCTTTCTTGGGAGGAAGAGGAAGTCTTCTGAGTAGGTACTAAGGCAAGCTTAAATGTATTCTATTTTCATCCCTTGGTTGCATAAGCATAGAAAACAGTGGAAAAGTAGTAATTTATTCATGATTTTTTTTATAAAAAATGTTTCATTATTGCCGTTTCAACTTATCTTTTTTTCCTTCTCCCCTTTTCTACCCGTCCTACTTATTCTATGATATCAAATGTGATATCCCACATCCGTTGGAGAGGAGAATAAAATATCCTTTGGATGTTGAAACCTTTCTTTAGGAGATGCGTTTTAAAACCTTGAGAAAAATCTTGAACTAGAAAGTCCAGAGAGAACAATATCTACTCGTGGTGGACTTGGGCTTTTTGACTATTACACCAAATGATGTAATCAATTCTATCACATGTTGCTAAGGTGACTCTGGTATGAACACACAATAACACGTCTTTGGAAAGTGAGATGAAACTTTCTATAAATTATGAGTAGTGACCCATAAAATTTGAATGTTTCTAGAGTGGGTAAGACATTACGGAGCATTCATCAGAATAACTTAGTGTCTTCATATTGTATTGAACCTCATCTCTCCACCTATTTTCCTTTCCTATGATACCTAGTATTCAAATTTATTTTCTAATTATAATTTTTATTATTATTATTATTTTCCAATTGGAAAAGTAGTCATCGACCCATTGTTGAACCTATTATAGATCTGCTTTAATATATATATATATATATAATTCTAAAGTTGTGGATATTATAAGGTTTTGGAGAACGCGTTTAGGATTATTTTTTAAAAAAAATTAACTCAACATCGTGGATGCCACTATGTTTAGTAACATATTGTTAATTTAAAATTATACATCTTACAATTAGTTGTATATTATTAATTTCAAGTTAATTTTTATCAAATTAGATATACTAGTAGCAGCCATTTTCAAAAATAAAATATAATAAAAATATGTTTCTAAGAACAAATTTTAAACTCTATAGACATTTAAATGTATATAGATTAAAATAGAGTAAATTTTAAAGTACAAAAATTAAAATGATATTTTAAATATTTATGATAAAGTAATGATAAGTATGTGTAGTAAAAATCTATATGTTTAATTAATTAATTGAATATAGTTAAATAGTTAGAAACCAACTCCATTGTCCCTTCCCAATTGGCTCCATTATAAAGAAAAATATTATTATCGACCATTTTTTTTAATTAGTTAATTGAATCATAATTAATGTAAGAATAAAAATAAAAGAAAATTATTTATTTCTTTATTTTATTTGATAAAGAAAGACCGAACATTGGTGACTTTAGATATCGAATTGGCGGGAGTTGACAAAATATGGGAGAGAAAAACAAACCACGTGGCGCATGGCCAACGAAAACGACGCGCTCATGAAGCGTTTTGACGATAAAAGCGAGTACAAAATTGTATGATCATATTAATTTTGCATTTGTTCAGTTAAAAAAAAAAAGTCGACGCGGTCGAGCGATTGAGCATTAAAGTCTCCGAAAAACTTGGTTCCATTGCCATCGTTCCTCTCTGAATTCAACAATTTGGGGTTGTGGGATCAGGTGTCCATTTCTCCATTTTTCTCCTCCAAGTTTTTCATAGTTTTTGGATTCAAATTAGTCGCAGAAGGGTTGCGAGAATTCCATTGAGTTCAAATTGTGATTCGACATGAAGGGGGGCTGCAACAGCTACAAGGTTTTCGGTTTCAGTCGGAAGTTCAAGTTATCTGAGGCCGAACCGCCGCAAGATGTCATAGATATCTTCGCTTCGTTTACCGATGGCGGGGAGTACATGTCGGCCGAACAAATGCTCCACTTCTTGGGGGATCAGCAAGAGATGGAATGTACCCTATCTGAAGCGGAGCAGATCATCGAGCAGATCTTGCAGAAGCGACGGGGCTCCGATAATCCCTCTGGAGATTCGAGTCAGGGTCTTAGCCTTGATGATTTCTTCCATTATCTCTTCATGCCTGAGTTCAATGGCCCCATTAAAACTCAGGTTTGGTGTTCCTTTCTTTTCCTACATATCCACCCATATCCCATTTCATAATTTATTGGGTTCTTGTTTTTTTTTTTGTGTTAATTCATTAGCTGCTTATTGCAATAACCCAATCCGAATGAACTCAGTAATGCTTTTAATAACATTACTTTGGACAGGTACATCATGATATGAATGCTCCATTGTCCCATTATTTCATATATACAGGGCACAACTCTTACCTTACTGGGAATCAACTTAGTAGTGATTGTAGTGATGCTCCCATAATAAAGGCTTTGAATAGAGGGCTACGGGTAGTTGAGCTTGATTTATGGCCAAATTCAACAAAAGATGATGTTCATGTTCTTCATGGAAGGTATTAATTACCTCATCTTTCAATACCATCCTCATCAAACCAAAATATAAACTGATATTAACTTTTAAAAGAGGAAATCACTGTACAGAACCATTCTCTGGATGACTGTAGGACTTTAACCAGCCCTGTGCCTCTCTTGAAGTGTTTGAAGTCTATAAACGAGCATGCTTTTGAGAAATCTCCATATCCTGTTATTATCACTCTTGAAGATCATCTTACTCCTGACCTTCAAGCTAAAGTTGCAGAGGTTTTCATTCTTACCCAAAATGATTGTTTCTGTTTATCCTTATAGATTCTGGTTTAATGCTTTCTATTCTTCCTTGAAGATGGTAACCGGAATATTTGGAGATACACTGTTCTACCCTCAGGCAGATAGCTTATCGGAATTCCCTTCTCCAGAATCCTTAAAACATAGAATCATTATTTCAACAAAGCCACCAAAAGAGTACCTTACATCTAATAAAAAGGATAAGATTTTAAGTGATGGAAAAGAGTCATCAGAAGAAGAGTCATCAGATCCTGTGACTGATTTCGATGCTGATGAACAGGTGGGTGAGAAATGAAAGCTGGGCATACTGTTTCTTACTTTGAAGTATAAATTATTGCTTGATTAGTCCTTCTGATTATGAACAGAGTGAAAGTGATCCAGATGAGGAAGAAAACAGTGGAGGCGAGTCGAAACCGCCCCAGCAAGGTGCACCGGAGTATAAACGTCTGATTACAATCCATGCAGGGAAACCAAAAGGGGGCTGCTTAAAGGATGCATTGAACGTACAAGGTGAGAAGGTTAGGCGCCTTAGCTTGAGTGAGCAAGGACTTGAGAAGGCTGTGGTCTCTGATGGAACTGATGTTGTAAGGTAATTGTTCCACTTATAATGTGAATGAGTTTTGATCTTTTGCTGGTGATTGATTCTGATCATTATAGTTATGATCTTTAGGTTTACACAAAAGAATATTTTGAGAGTTTACCCAAAAGGAACCCGTGTCACATCGTCGAATTTTCGGCCGAATATCGGGTGGACGCATGGAGCTCAGATGGTTGCTTTAAACATGCAGGTGCTGATTGGAACCTTCATCATGTCCGTGCCCTTATTTTCTTGTCTTTCCCCTTACATTCTTGTGAATGAGTGGATCAAATATTAGGGAAGAGAACGAAACACCATTTATAAGGGTGTAAAAACCTTTTTTTAGTAAACGCGTTTTTAAAGTTTTAAGGGGAAGTCCAAAAGAGAAAGTCTAAAGAGGACAATATGTGTTAGCGGTGGGCTTGGGCCGTGAACAAGGTTTCAAATGTCTTATAAATGTTGTTCTGATCCGTAAGGAATGATCCAAATGAAGTTCCGGTTTGTTTTTCTACGACAGGGCTATGGAAGATCACTATGGATGATGCATGGGATGTTTAGAGCCAATGGAGGGTGTGGGTACTTAAAAAAACCAGACTTTTTGTTACCAAAGAGCCCAGAAGATGAGATCTTTGATCCCAAGAAACCTCCGCCAGTGAAGGAAACATTAAAAGTAAGCCAATTGTGTTGGGTTGTTCTATCTTGGCATCAGTTTTAACACCCATGTTCTTCAATAGGTAACAGTATATTTGGGGGATGGGTGGAGCTCGGACTTTAGCCAAACGCATTTTGATAACTATTCTCCGCCGGACTTCTACACAAAGGTTAGTGGTAGCCATTCTGTCCTCCCAGCTTAGCTCGTATTTGATGAAAACTTAAAATGTTGGATGAATGGCAGATTCGAATTGTCGGTGTACCAGCTGATGCAGCGAAGAAGAAGACAAGGGTTATTGAGAACGACTGGGTGCCCATTTGGAACGAAGAGTTCAAGTTTCCTTTGACAGTGCCAGAGCTTGCTTTGCTGCAGATTGAAGTGCGAGACTTCGACAGGTCGGAGAAGGATGACTTTGGTGGGCAGACATGTCTGCCAATCTCAGAGCTCAGGCCTGGGATTCGGGCAGTCCCTCTTTATGACAAGAAGGGAGAGAAACTAACGTCTGTGAGGCTTCTAATGCGCTTCCTGTTTTTGTATGAATGATTCCATTGTTTCATTATAACTTACGCTACTGCTTTTAGCTGCCTCTGCCCACCACGGCCTTCCTGCTTCCAAGCAAGCAGCCCTGTTTTGTTGTAAACTATTATATGTAATAATCATGCTTCAAATTCATTATTTTATTTAAAGGTTGAATTATTTTTTATAGTTTTGTTTGTATCTCTTTTTTGATATTGGTAACGGTGTAAATCCATCCCCACCAGATGTTGTCATCTTTAGGCTGCTTCTCACCAAGGTTTTAAAACGTGTCCCTTGGTAAGAGGCTTCCACACCCTTAGGAATGTTTCTTTTCCTCCAACTAATGTAAGAACCTTACAATTTATCCCTTGGGTCCAACATCCTCATATACCATTTGTAATAGCCTAAGAGCATAGAGATATTGTTCTATTTAGGCTTTTCGTTTGAGGGTTTCCTGCCAGGGTTTTAAGACATGTCTGCTAAGGAGATGTTTCCACATCCTAAGAAATGTTTCGTTCTCCTCTACAACTAATGTGGGATCTCATAATCCACCTTTCTTGGGGCTTAGCGTCTGTCTTCATTGACACAACCTCTCAGTGCTTGGGTCTGGTACCATTTGTAAGAGCCCATACCTATCGCCATCCTTTTTAAATTTTACTTTTAAGGGCTTCCATTAAAACACGTTAGAGATATTTTCACGTCCTAAAAAATGTTTCATTCACATATAGATGTGTTTGCTTGTGAGAGGTGAGCTGTCCCAAGTCCAAAAGATAATCCAATAATGCTTTTATAACTGTGTTTGACTTTTTTTGTTCATTGTTTTCAGAGTCAAAATCCGCCAAACAATAAAATAAATCCAATTTTGAAAAAAGAAAAAAAGACAGAACAGAAACATTTGTCTGGTCGCAGTCGTTGGTTCGATGCAAAAGCACATGCACCGTCTCTCTCCGCAGCTCACCTTTCAGCTTTTTGCTCCCCACTTAGCACGTGCGAAAACCATCCATTTTTGTTTTCAAATTCAACCTCGACTGTTTAGGCCTAAGAACACTTCAAGAAACTGTTCTTCAAAATTTATATGCAAAGTTCTTTCACAAATTTACAAACAAGCTCCATGAATATACAACTACAAAAATGCAAAACCAGAAGCCAACTTCTTTTTCTCTTATTCCTTTCTTTAATTTAATTGATGGGTAATGAATATTTCTTCAAAAAAAATTTACGGAAACAGCTATTCGTACGACTGCGAAAACCACGGGTGTGCAAGTGCTTCCTTTGCAGTTGGTCGTCTTTCTGGATCGATCTCGAGTAAGTTAGAGAGAAAATCAACAAACCCGGAGTCGAAAACCTGCAGATGATCCTCCAAGGAGGTCTCTTCAGGGATGATGAGTTCCATTTGATCCGTTTCCTGAAATGCAAATTCTCAAACGTCATCAATGTTCTTTGGATGGAAAAATATTATGTTTTATCACCAACCTCATTCATATAATACAGATCATTTTCTTCTGTGAAGTATTTGTGTGTCTCCTGTCCGTTTAGCAGCATCTCTGTGTTGATCGGACCGAACAACCCAATCATCCGAGCAAGGATCATTACAACTGCCTCATTTGGAAACAATACCTGAAAAAAAACATGGCAGACCAGTAAATCTAACGTATAAAAGTCGATTGGTTTCACTCGAAGCGGAGTTTTATATGGATATGAGAAAGAAAAGCTTACTTCTCCGGACCATAGCTCAGCCAAGATACAACCGAGAGACCACAAGTCGATCTTTGGATCGTATGAAAGACCTAGCATTACTTCGGGAGCTCTATAGGATCGAGACTGCACGTATAGGCACAAGTTATCTGATCGAAAGCAACTGCTTCCAAGGTCGATAACCTTTATCTCGCATCGTTTGTAACTTTTCATAAGAATGTTTTCTGGCTTTAGATCACAGTGAATGATTCCCAAATGATGCAAGAACTCCAATGCCTCCAAACATTGACGCGCGATGAACTGTCGAGAGAAAATTGGTAAGCTTTTTCGAAGTTTAAGAAAACATAGCCACGTTTAAGCGTACCCGAACATACCTGCAACCTACGAAATGTAAAATAAGCATCTCCACCAGATTCTTGATTGAATTTTTGAAACTCGTACAAGTTCGATCGAAGTAGCTCACAAACAATGAAGAGACGTTCCTGTCGAATTTGCATTACATGTAAGAGTGAGTGGAGCTAAAGAATGCTCGAAGTTCGTACTAATCCGACTTGAAAGTTCAAAGCAAGCTTGAGGGCAGCAGATAAAACAGACCTGATGATAAAAGTAGTCGTAAAGTCGTAAAATGTGGTGCTGATCTGCCGGGTCATGTTTGTTGACAAGCTTTAAAAGTTTGATTTCATCTAAGCTCTGATCGAAAAAATCTTTGTCGTTTTTTATGATCTTCAGGCAAACGTCGATTCCTGTCTGAAGATCGTGTGCTTGGACAACCTTACTAAAAGCGGCCGATCCTATGTACTCGGTTACGTAGTATCGGCCTGCAAGGACCGTATTTAGAACAATAGGCAAATCCTTGCTCTCTTCAAACCCAGTCCTGTAGATTGCATAATACATCAGAACAACTCATTGCAACATATCAACCTGCAACACACGAGCTTTAATAGATATTTAAAACGTATGAGCATCGAGTGCTTAGTGGTTTAAGCATCGTTTCTAGACTACGATATAAGGGAAACTTCAGCAAAAGATAGCCAACCTGTTCTTTCTATGTATAATTCTCAGATCAAACACTTCGAATTCGTCGTCGCAGATATTATAAATCGGGAGCTCGTCAGCAGCAACGCCATCTCCATCTGCAGCTGCTTCAGATTCATTGGCTTCATCCTCTACTTCATGACTTCCATCTTTATAGCTACTGGTTGCATTAAGTACCGACTTATTTTGGGGATCATTGTGATCTTCAAACCCTTTCGAATAATCACGACAAGGAGCTGAATCACAGTTTGTGGCAATGTCTTTAACTGTTTCATTAAAACTCGGATTCAGATAACTACAATCAGCAGTCTTCTGGCTATAAAACTCTCCATTGGCAGCACAGCATTTGCAAAAAGGAATAGAATCCTCAGGAAACCCCTCGAAGCCTCCTTCAAGTTGCTTATATCTATCGACACAATAAGGATGATCTATGACCTCGAGCAAACTTTCATCACTAGATGGAGCTGCACAACAAAGAATCGACTTCTCCGGAGCTGATAAACTACTATATTGTTCATCTCTCTCAGTGGACATTATGAACTTATCCTCACTTGGGCAGCCAAACAAATCCTGACCCTCAAAGGAGGGTGTCATGAAATTCACATCCTCTTGTTCATCATACCAAGGCAAATCGAATTCATGGTAATCGCGCGCCGTGTCGAACTGAGAGGCAATATCTGAAGAAGAATCTGATGGAATACCATACGGATTGATGAACTCTGCAACAGTAAAGATATTCTGAGCAATCTGAACTAAAACAAAACACAAAAATCGATTGGGAGAAAGAACACTAAAGATCAATGGAAGCAAATAAAGAAAGAACACTAAAGAACAAAAGTAATCTCGTTCACTAATCACTTCAAACCCCATTTCTCAAGACATGGATCTAACAACAAATTAAAGCGAAGAAAGCTTAGCATTCCACTTCAACTCACAACGATTAAGGCTGCTCGAAGAGACATTCCGCATTTCAGAAACAAACAAAGAATCTTATAATTAAGCTCATGATGATCAATCAGAATTTGAAATCTGATTCAATTCGTTTAAAATCATTACCAGAAGAGCAAACATCAGAAGTAGAAGACCTCAAGCTCACGAACTCATCATCGGAGGAAACAGAGTTCGATCCACAACGATCGTTTCCGTCTCCGTCGCCGTTGGAAAGAGCGGGAAATTTCCTGGAAACGGATGGAATTCTGAGGGGAGGTGGAGGAGGAACCATAGGAAAGAAGAATTTCTCAAAATCAAAAGAACCTAATCTCGATTTTTCGACCATATCCCTTTTGAGAGCGAACTCTGCCTCTGAGAACCCATTTTTCCTCAGAAATTGCAGTACTGCTTCAACGTCGGAAACCGCCATGGATGAAGGAAAAAGAAGCTCAAAATTTGAGAGATGATGGCGGGGTGCGAGAGAAACGAGTGAAAATGGTATTTGGAAGATTTGGATTAAAGGAAGTGGAAATTATTTTGGGAGGACTCGGAATTTGCATGCTGCACAGACCTTTCTCTCTCTATCTTGCTCCTTCACGCACTCTCCCTCCTCCTCTCTCTGTTTTATGTACTTTTTTCCTTTTTTCTTTTCTCTTTTGAATGTTCTGTGAAACTGAAGCAATCGAAGGGCGCCCATGATTTCCAGATTAGCAACTTTCAAAATGAATTAACCTGGGTTTAAGGGGTTTTGATTGGTGGGTCCCTTTTCATTATGGACGCTACGATTATCCACGTGGATTAATATACGCCCTATTTCAATTTTCTTTTTCTTTTTTTCTTTTTTCTTTTTTCTTTTTATTTTTCGCGACAAGATTTTGTAGTCGTTGGGGACCGAATTCATTTCAACTTTTCCACTCCCTTTTTTCTTCTTTATATATATATATAATTTAATTGTTTATATTTATTTTTCAACCTCTTTCAATTTTTTTATAGTTTTGGTATATATATATTTTTTTAGTTCAAATTTATATTTAATTGACTGATATTATATGGTTGGTTGCACGAAGAAAAAGAAAAATCATAACTTATTTAAGGTTTAGAGAATGATCGCACTAAATTTGAGTTATATTCGTACTATACATATTTATAATAATTTAATTTCTATATACAAAGAAATTTAACGGAATAGTTTCTTCTATTTACAAAGTGGTGTTAAATGCATTGAATATCGACGACATGATACGGACATAAATTGATGTTACAAATGATTTTTAACCATACCCTTATTAATGAAAAGTGGTTATATTGAAAACGATGCGTTCAAATGCAATGATGAAATAGACATAAATTCAAAAGTATGAAAATGAAAGGTTAAATTGAATATTATAATTAAAAAATAAAATATTATAATTAATCATATTTTGTTTTAAATTGAATTTGAATACTTTCGTTTAGAATTTATTGGAATTAAAAAATTGAAGAATTTAAATATGGTAGAGTGAATAAATAATAATAAATGAAAAAATAATAATTAAGAGGACTTTTAGGGGGGTGGCTGTGATGGAGCAATGCACCCACCGCAGGGCCATTATGGTTGGTTTTTTAAAATCACTCACACAAGCACCTTTTTTTTTTTCTTCTCACTTTTTTATCTCCCTTTGCATGTGACTGTACGTTTTTTTTCACTTTTCTTTTCTTTTTTATTAATTAATATTCATATTGGTAGACCATAAATTGAGTATAGAAGAAAAAGCTCGTATTTGACAGATTTCGAGCAACTCCCAATTTTTTAGAGAGCCACTCCTCTTTCATCGGACTTGTTGTGACCTAACCACTTTCATATTTCGAATGAGAAATTGTGCTTTCGATCTTGCTCTCTCGGTTTGGTCATTTGTGTGAGGCACTTGATTTTATAGGCGGGTTTTCTTAAGGACAAAAAAAATAAATAAATAATAGCAAGTTTGTTTGACTAAAATTTTGACCATAATTTATAATTTCAGGTTGAATAGTCCACGATCCGGAGTTCTTGACATTTAAATTTGTTATATTTTATATTAAATTTAAATACGGGTAGTTGTTACTCTTTAGACAGCTTAATGATTTGATTAATGAAAAAAACTTGAAAAATGTTAATTTTTTTAATATAAAGTTTGGTCACAAATAATACACTAATATTAATATCCAACAAATGGATATTGAGATTTGGATGGTTTATTAAATTTTTATTTAAAAAAATTGGACAAATTAACAAAGCTTGGAGGCATCTTTGAAGATTAGAAATTGAAAGGTGGATTATAAAATTAATTAGTAGTTAAGAAATTTGGTATACGATTAAACTAAAATATTTAGAGTAGGTGGTGACGTCTGTTGGGAGTACTTGAATACGTGGATACACAGCCCAATATTGGGCTTGAGACAAGCCCATATCAAGTTGGTCTGGGCTTTTCTAACATATTACTTTTCTTGTACAGCCCAAGTTCTTGTGATTTTTTTAGAAAAAAATAAGAAAATCTCTGCAATATTGAATAGAATGTGGATATGCGAATTTAACAGGAGAACAAGCATTCCAAGAATCGGAGGATTTTTCGATCGAAATTATTGTTTGATTCGTTTTTGCTTCAACTGGATTTATCTTTTTCTGATTTGTTGAACTGAATTGGCCAAAGTTTTGTAAACAGAGGAAGAAATGGAGTACGAAGTGGAAGGGGAAGCGAAAGTGTGTCCCAATCAAGGAAGGTAATGGCGTAAGAACCAGGTTCCCCACTAAGCACAAACTAATATCGCCTCTTCTTTCCTTTCCTTTCATTTTCAATTCTTTTTCCTTCCACACAAATTTCAACATCTTTATAATTTATTTTTTACGTGCTTTTTCCACAGTCCAGGGATTTCCCTGCCGAGGAATAGGTATGCCCACATTCATAGTCAAACAATTCAAATTCCTGTTCCTTTTTCCGGGAGGATATTATTTAGTATTTTGCTGCACTTTTGTAGTGATTGAAGCATTATAAAGCATAAAGATGCTAGTGGGCGGAGCTTTTTCCAATGCTGTTTCTACACATTCATTAGCCTAAGCTCTGGTGCGGTTAATCAACTCTGGAATATACTTTTTCTTCATTTTGTTTCTCTTTTTTCTTTATTTGGTTGAAATTATTTACAATTATAGTAACAATGGTTTAGGAAAAGAGGGGGTTGAGATCTATGCTATTGATTGAACTATCGACCTTTAAATATTTTGTTTTGGCGTTGGTCATCATTGGTTAGAGGGCTATGGTGTTCTTCATGAAATTTATAGTGGTTGGTGTCATATCATAAATAGAACATCCATTTATAGCATCGATGGATTTTGCAACTATGACAACCTTGTTCCTAACGCATTATGAATCAGAACAATTACTACAAAATCAAACAAATTCCGCAAGTGTCAAAAAATATAAAGAGAAATAAAAGAGTGAAGTCATGTCCACCACCCTTTATGTGACAAGCACGTTGAATCATCGTGCCGAGATTCATACGGATTTTACTATATTTGTGCCTAGAAGTTTATTTTTTAAGGTAGTGGATAGTAAATTTGGGTTCTGCAAGAATTCTGTTTTTAGATCTTAAAGGCTAAACCATCTTGTTCGTTCATATTATCAGGACATCCCGAAGATCCATTCATTGGGCCTCTGTGTCCATGCCGAGTATTAGTTATAGGAAATTAAGGATCATGGAGCAGTAAAAGTCGTGATAAGTAAGCACCAATAATTTGCCCAACCCATTTGCTAATGGTCCATTTACTACAAGAAATGCACCTTATATTGCTTTCTTTCTAGCTCAGTATTTTTTTTTTTTTAGTTGACCAATGAGACGTTTAGTAGTTGGCAGCCTGATTCAACAACATGACTAATAGGAAGTTGGCCACTTGGATTACTGGACCAAAGTCAAATCCCATCACTCTTTATTGGAAAAAGCTTATTCAGTAATGATGCTTACTAGTTTTCAATTGCTGAAGTGAGAGGAAGGTTGAATATCTTCCCTAAATGTTCTAAACTTCTATTATCTTTTCCTTCTTTATTTAGTTTTTGAGTGGAAACTTGTTGAAAAGGAATTTCTGCAGTGTTTCTGGTCCCCAAAAGAAACAACTAATCTCTCTTTTACTTGTAGGACTTTATTTTCCTCATTTGATTGTCCAGCTCTAAGAGTTTCTTGTAGAAAATCTCATTTGTTCAAAGACAAAAATAACTGTTATTTGAGATAGGAAGGATTGAGTTCAAGAATTTCTGATCTGCTTTTGCTTAAGATCTAGTTGACAGATCTTCTGCCATTTACCTTTCACTAACATATCAAAGAATGTAAACCCATTTTCTTTTAATATATATTTGTTTGTGTGTTTTGTGGTTAAATTGCATATTCTGTACCTATGGTTGGGAGAAAGTTAGAATTTCACCCCTATGATTTTTGAAACTCTCATAATTTGAGATCGCGCCTCGGTTGGAGAGGAGAAAAAAGTATTTCTTATAAGAGTGTGAAAACCTCTCTTATGCATTTTAAAACCATAGTAGATGTGTTTTAAAACTATAAGAGTGTGAAAACCTCTCTCTAGTAGACGTGTTTTAAAATCATAAGCTGACGGCAATACATAACGAGTCAAAGCAAACAATATATGCTAGCAGTGGACTTGGACTGTTACAAATGGTATCAGAGCTAGACACTGAACAGTGTGTCAACGAGGACGCTGACCTCCAAGGGGGGTGGATTGTAAGATCCCACATCGGTTGGAGAGGAGAACGAAACATTTCTTATAAGGATGTGGAAACCTCTCCCCATGAGATTGATGGCAATACGTAACGGACCAAAGCAGCTTTACATTAAATAAGGACCAGATTCTAACTACCTCCAAACCATAAGGACTAATTTGCTACTTATTCTGTATTTATATATTTATTATCACAGCCCCACCTGATCTCCTTTACCATGGCATTATTGAATATTGTCATGTATGACAGCTACTGCTGGCAGATATGCATAGTCCCCCCCCCCCCTTCCCCCACCACTTTTGAGCACTTCATTAAATCAGTCCTTTCTCCTCCAATATGGTTATCACATGGGGGAAATTCATTCATAGCTTTCTATTTCTTGTAGGCTAGATTTACTTGTCAGATTCTTACGAGGTATAGCCCAAGGGAGTTAAACAAGTAAAACCTTCAGGTTAAATCTACCAGATCAACCTTTCACTTCCATGTCTTGTGAATTGACAGTGAGAAATGACCAAACTTTGTAATGAATTAATATGTTGTCAGCAACAAGAATCCAGAGCAGATCGTGTAGGTGTTGGTGTTGCGAGACTCCATAAATAAAGCTATGTCGTTTTGTCTCTTTCTATTTATCTTATTTATATGCCTAAAAGTTACGCTACTGAAGATCTCGTTTGTATCCTTTTTCCCCCTCTTCTTTAGTAAAAACATTCTTGGGTCTGCTTAAACTTAGTTGAGCAAGTTATTGTTAGAATATTGTAGCTAATTGATTGGGTTGGGAACAATTTGAATTGCTTAGGCGGTTGTACTTAAAAATTGGATCGAAACAACCTTAATTATTGCAAGGTAAAAGCAAAGCAGAAAAGGGAAGGGGAAAAAGAAAAGGAAAACAACGTGTAGCTAAAAGCCAAATGCTTTTTGACAGAAAATAATGCAAAGTCTTTGTGGGTTCTCTATTCCTAGAATCTCTCTCTTTTTCCTATCTCTATCGCAGGCCGATTAGCTCCACACACACACACACACACACATCCTTCTTTCCCAATAGCTTTAGTGGGAGCAAAGAACCTACGAATTCATATTTAGAACAAGTGAAGACTGCTTCTATAGTGGAAAAATACTTTATACTCTTTGTTATTCCAAAGATAATAAGCTTAGGATTCAACCCCTCCCCCACCAAAATCAAAGAGAGAATCGTTTTGGCTGGGCCTACATCTTTAACTACTGAAACCTCAATAGGAAAGGATGCATGTGGACTGCTTGAGGTTTGTATTTGAAGTGTGAATTCTATAATCAATTGTTTTCTTTGAGCAGATTATCATGACTTAATGGGATAAGGATCTGTTCTTTTTTTTTTTTTTTTTTGGTTAATGAGAGCTTGATTTATGTGTGTCCTGTCTTGTTTTAGGAATTTATGTATAGTGGTTTATTTGGAAATATTCTTTCGACGTTTAAAAACTCATCCAAATTGATATCCCAAACCCATTCTTGATACTCACTATCTGGTTATCATTCATATTTTTAGTGTTTGATTGTTTGAAATAATGTTTGTGATTATGTCTTCCTTCTCACTCAGACTTGAACGAGTTGCTTCTAATTCATTCAAATCCAAAGCTTTTCCCCCCATCAAACGTGGGAGGGTACACAACCGTGAGAGAAAGAGCTTCTGACAAACGTACAATCAATATCTTGTTATCTGTATGTATACAATAATAGCTACGAGCTACTAGAGAGAACTACGAGTAGTCACTCCACTTGAATTCTATCCATACGAGGAGACCACATATTCGAATGAAAACTTACCTCTTTTGTATGCTCCACTTTACCTTCCTCAATTGTAAATATTTGCTTCGAGGAAAAGTTAGAAAGAAAGAGCCAAGTGGGGAGGACAGGTTGTGATAGGTTTAACAAGAGAACAGCTCATAGAGAATACTAATTTACCAATATCATCACATTTACTTTGGCCCTTTTGAGTGGCTGAGTCAACTCTATATAATTATATATTCAAAGATGAAGGGTGAGAGGAACAGAGAGAGTTTAAGATTGAAAGGTTTGGAGAATCAAAGCTGAGCCTCCTTCCCTCCCCTCGGCCCTTCCTCTCGTGAGGACCCGAGAGTAATCCAGGGCGAAACGAAGAAAGAAGAAAATAGTTTATCTTGGATTAAAAAGAAAATTTAGATGTTGGATCGATATTTGACATGTCCTTGATATGCATTCTACTTTACATGACTACGACACTATAAAGAAAGGAAAAAAAAGAGGGAGGGTCCATATTCTAAAAGGATATTTGAAATGAATTCAACCTCTTTTCGTATGAAAGGAATGTGTATGGTGGTGGTTCGAGTTTGAGTATGACTTCTCTTTCTTTCAACTTTTTAAATATAATTTTATTGAACTCCGGACCCATTAAACACGATGATCAAATCCAATCTATCCCAACACAATCAAATTACAAAAGAAAAAGGGGAATGAAAGGGAATATAGAGGGTGTTAGTGTGGGTTGGGGAGTGGGCATGAACACCATGCCTGGAATGGCGAGTTGCCTGGAAGTGGTTGGTGAGTCAACTCATCCCACAAGCACCTAAAATAGCATACATCAAAAGAGAAACTTATATGACAGCACAAGCAGACCCACAGCTGAGTGTGAGTCACCAATGTTGTGTCCTGGGCCCCACCCACCCCTGTTTGGTGGATACAATTACAGTAAGATTTTTTTTTTTTTTTTTTTTTTACAAAAATAATTTCACTTCCAAATCATTTTAAATATTTATTATTATTTTAAAATTGAGGAAGAAAAAAAAAGATGGAAAAATAAGAGAAAAAGACGGGGAAAGATGCCATTGCCATGTTCGATCCCTGTTCCTGTTGTAAAATGCCTTCTGGAAGACAATGCCCCACACTTATTGCTGGCCCCCACATTTCACCACCATTGTCATTCCTCTTGCCACGTCATCCCCTCCTTCTTTTTCCTTATATATATATATATATATTTCATTTTAATATTTCTATCTTTCTTATTCTATAATTTCATATCATTTTCTTTTCTTTTCCATGATTTTCTGAATTAAAAAAGAAAACACGAAGAATTGGTAGATTTTGTAAAAAAAATTATATATTTTTTTTTATTTGAATCTAAATTTGAGGTGGTTTTTGTTGGGTTTTGTATGCTCGGCGGTGATGCCTACGGCGGTAAGTTCAGCTCGGCAATGCTTAGCACCAGATGCTGCACACGCGCTGGACGAGGCGGTGGCGGTGGCGCGCCGCCGTGGGCATGCTCAGACGACGTCGCTTCACGCCATATCCGCATTTCTCTCTCTTCCCTCCTCCGCGCTTCGTGACGCATGTGCACGCGCCCGCAAAACTTCCGCTTACTTCCCTCGTCTTCAATTCAAAGCCCTCGAGCTCTGTCTCAGCGTCTCTCTCGACCGTGTCCCCTCCACTCAACTTTCCAATGACCCTCCCGTCTCCAACTCCCTCATGGCTGCCATTAAGCGTTCTCAGGCTAACCAGCGCCGGCAGCCGGAGAATTTACATTTGTACCACCAGCTCTCTCAACAGTCCTCCATTGCTTGCGTCAAAGTCGAGCTCCAGCATTTTCTTCTTTCCATTCTCGACGATCCTGTCGTCAGTAGGGTTTTCGGCGAAGCTGGATTTCGGAGCTCCGAAATCAAGCTTGCTATTATTCGTCCTTTCCCTCAGCTTCTTCGCTACTCCTCTCGCGCTAGAGGCCCCCCTTTGTTCCTCTGTAATTTGATGGACTATTCCGATCCTAATCGTCGGGGTTTCTTGTTTCCACTTTCCGGATTCCGCGATCGGGACGACAACGAAAACAATCGCAGAATCGGACAGGTTTTGGGGAGAAACAGAGGAAGGAATCCTCTACTCATCGGAGTATCTGCTTACGTTGCTCTCGAGAGCTTCACGGAGGCCGTCGATAAACGGAACAACAAGTTCTTGCCGGAGGAATTGGTCGGTGTGAGAACTGTTTCCCTCGAGAACGATTTCTCTAAGTTTTTGTCTGAGAATTCCGAAATGGGGTCTTTGAATGTGAGATTCGTGAAGGTCATTCAGATGGTGGAGCAGTCGCCATGGCCTGGATTGATAGTAAATTTCGGAGACTTGAATGCACTCGTCGACGATAATTCTTCCGATGACCGAGCAAGCCATGTCGTCGGCCACTTGAAAAAGTTGGTCGACGTTCATGGCGATAAAGTTTGGTTGATTGGCGCAGCTGCAAGCTATGAAACTTACATGAGATTGGTTACTAAATTTCCTTCGATTGAGAAGGACTGGGATTTACATCTCTTGCCCATAACTTCTCTCAGACCTGAATCATATCCCAGGTCCAGGTCAGACTCCAAATCTTTCTTGGAATTTGCTTTTAGAATTTTATAAGATTTTCTTGTTCATGAATTTTGAGTATTGGGTTTATTTTATTGTTTCTTACAAGTAGTCAATACTGGTAGTTCAAATAAGATATAACACCTGGATGACGGCAGCTGTCTATCTCATTTTAGATCTCTGTCTTTTTCTCTTTTAAGATCTAGCCTGCCTTACACATGGAAATTCATGCCTTTTCACCCTGAAACTTGATCATTTATAAAATTATTCGATTGTTTGAGAAGTTGGATAGAGTAAAAAAGCTCACCTAACATGTCAAGATTTCTATAAATGGAAAGGTTTGCATCTATAATACGAGGGTGTAATGTCTTTTACTTGAGATTATCATACAATTCCATAGAATTTAGATGAATATAAGTTTAAATACTAATTGATACTGATTTTGTTGATATCATTATTTTATTGATCTTTCCATCTAACTTTCTGTAAATTTGAGAGCTTGATATCTGCATTAACATGAACTTGTAGAAGATTTTTCAATCTCTTGCTGATTCTGGGTTTCCAAAGTTGTCCGTAGTTAAAAGGTCTCTGCTTCATCAAAATTTTTGAAATGAATTGTACATTCGTTTGTAAACATTTCTGTCATTTTTTTTTTTTTTTTTTTTTGTGAGATTCCACGATGGTGGAGAGAGGAACGAAATATTTTTTATAAGGGTGTGGAAACTTCTGCCTAGTAGACGCGCTTTAAAACCTTGAGTGGAAGCCCGAAAGAAAAACCCAAGAGGACAATATGTGCTATCATTGGACTTGGACTATTACATTTTTTCTTCCATAAATCTTAAGAAGCCAACCATTTTCTGTTTCGTTTGTAACTTTGGATTCTTGGATCTTATGGTTATCCTCTTTGTCACTACAGTTTGATGGGATCATTTGTTCCACTTGGGGGGTTCTTTTCGACACCTTCTGATGCAAGTATCCCTTTGAGCGGTTCAGGCCAACATCGTTCCCGCTGTCTTCAATGTGACAAAAACTGTGAAGACGAAGTGATTGCTGCTTCAAAAGGCGTTTTTACACCCCCTCTATCCGAGCAGTACCAATCTAGCTTGCCTTCTTGGATGCAAATGACTGAACTTAGCAACTCGGATGGATTCGATGCGAAGGTGAGTATTTGCTTTCAAATTCAATTCTCAGTATATGGTAGTGTTTTTCATGTTATAAGATATGTTCAATTTGAATAGAGGCTATACTAATTGAGAATTTCCATAACAACCAATTTCTTTTGTTCTTAAAGTTGTGAGGACTGATAATGTAGTTTACTTTAGAGAATTCTCTGCTTTTCTTGTGTAAAAGCTAGTTCATACGTCTTCAGTGCAGACCAGAGATGATGGACTGGTATTGAGTGCCAAAATTGCAGGGTTCCAAAAGAAATGGGACAATATATGCCAGCGTCTTCATCACGGTCAACCATTAAAAGAAGCACACGTGTTTCCGATGATTGTGGACTTCCGAGTCGCTGAAGATAAAAAGGAACGTGCTGCTGTTCATAATGCATGTATTTCATCACACCAGGATTCATCTGCTGATTTGAACTCCAGAAATTTCATGGATTTACCAAAGATTTCTCTCTCAAGATCAAACACCTTTCCTTTATCTGGCAAGCCGAGTAACGAGAATCTCCTATCCAAACTGCAGGAAGAAACATCTAAAACTGAAGATCTCGAGTTAAGGGGCGGCAAATCTCGTTTCAGCCTGTCAATTTCCAGTGTCGATGATGAAAGTCGAACGTCTCCCCCATCAGCAGGGTCTGTCATGACAGATTTAGGGTTGGGGATAGTTTCCTTGCCTACCAGTAATAAGCTGAAGAAACCGTTAAATCCTAATGCCGAAGGCTGCTGTTCAACAAATGTTGATTTGCTTAATGGTAAAGTCTGTAATGTCTTCACTTTATCTTCATCCTGTTCCAGCCCTGAACAAATAGGACAGATGAATGCCATGGATGTGAAGATGCTCTTTCGATTGCTCAAGGAAAGAGTTTTCTGGCAAGATCACGCTGTGAGCATCGTTAGTCAAACGATATCCCAACACCAAACCAGAAGCGAAAAACGCCATGGATCTCATTTGAGGGGGGACATATGGTTCAACTTTATTGGTCCTGATAAGTTTGGTAAAAAAAAAGTTGCTATTGCTCTTGCTGAGATATTGTATGGAAACAAGGATCAGTTCGTATGTGTTGACTTGAGCTCCCAAGATGTGACGATCAATCCCGATACGCTTCGTGGATGCCCTCGTATGAGAAGTAACAACCCAGAATTCAGAGGGAAAACTGTTCTGGATTTCGTTGCGGCTGAGTTGAGGAAGCAACCTTTGTCGGTCATTATGCTTGAAAATGTTGACAAGGCTGAACTTCTTGATCAAAATAGATTGTCACAAGCTATTCGAACTGGTAAACTCTCAGACCTGCAAGGCAGAGAAGTTAGCATTAAGAATGCGATATTCATGATGACATCGACGTCCTTGTGTACTAAACAACAAATGATTTTTCCCGACGAGAAAATGTCCAAGTATTCTGAAGAAAGACTCTTGAAAGCGAAAAGCTGGTCGCTACAGATAAAAGTTGATTCTAGCTTTGGAGATCAAGCAAACCGAACCAAGACTGTCTCCAACCCATTCTTCATGAACAAAAGGAAGCTCAATGTCATAGAAGAATCTTCAGATCAACTGGTGAAACGGTGTCACAAGACATCAAACAAGTACCTGGATTTGAATCGGCCTGCAGAAGAAGACGTGGAACACGATATCGATGGGGACTGCCCCGATGATGACTCCACTTTTGAGATCAAAACATGGTTACAAGATTTCTGTAACTACATTGATCAAGTAGTAGTTTTCAAGCCATTTGATTTTGATTCTCTAGCTGAGAAAATTCAACGGGAAGTTGAGAAGATCTTCCATAGTGTGTTTGGCTCAGAATGCATGCTTGAAATTGACTCAAAGGTGATGGAACAATTGCTTGCAGCTGCCTATATTTCATATGGTAATACAGAAGTAGATGATTGGATGGAGCAAGTCCTAAGCAGAAAATTCTTAGAAGTCAAAAGAACACGCATACTCTCTAATTACTCCATTGTCAAACTCTCTGCCTATGATCAGGAGCTTTCCTTGGAGGAAAAAACAGCAGAAATCTGTCTTCCCCGGAGAATCATTTTAGATCCAACGTCGTGGTCGTGTTCTAGCTAAGATGTTAAATGCAGTGTCATGTAATGTAGTAAGAAATCTTGCTTAGCCTGTAAATCCCCATAAGTTTTTGTTGCGTTTTCTTTTTCAAGGTTATGTTCTGTAAGATATGGTATTTAGTTGCGTGATTAAGTTCAGCAAGTTATAAGCCAATTGTCGTTGTTTTTGCTTGTTCTTTTCTCTTCCTTTTGGCCTGAGTTATAAGCAATTTTGGTTCCCAATATGGTAGGAACTTGCGAGGAGGATGAGCAGCAGGTCAAATCCAAGCCACACGTGGAAGTGGTAGGGGCTACCTCTCTGCAACTACTTTCGAATAGGAGACATGAAGAAGCAAACAATCCTTAACCATTCCATTTAAACCAACGCTTTCACAGCTTACAGTTCAGGTGTGCCAACTCCACCAACTTTTTAACTGTTCTTGTCTTGCTTTTATTAATCCCTCTTTCAATTCGTTTAAAGTTCGAAGATCTCTAGAACACAAACTTAAATCTTTACACATATTAAAGCAGACTCCATCACTCTAGGAGTAGGAAGCCAACACGAACTTCTAGATGTAGAATTTCATTAGTGATTCTTTCAAGTTCGTGGCTTGTCACATGAGTTTGAATTTCATATTTTCGTACGTGGAAACTTCCTATACTATATAATTAGTACTACATTTTTAGAATTGTAACCTTCCCATTTCCCATGACATATAAGCTACTAATACATTTTTTTTCCCAAAGTAAGTTTGTCACTAATTGTAGCACTACAGCCCGCTAACATTTACCCTTTTTTAATGCATTTACCCATATGAACCTAAAAATTTTAGTGCATTCAAACATTCTTGGACCAAAGGTGTCTTAGCTTGGAAATAAAGTGATGTCTCACCCATCAAACTACCCTAAAAAAGAAATGGAGTGACACTCAAAAAAATATCTCTATTTTGTGTCAAACACAAAAAGAGAGAGAGAGGAGAGTAGGCCATTGCTTTCCTTAGCACTTACTTTTCTCACACATAAAGTTTCTAATAATTTCCAATGAAAATTTCTCCTAAATTACATTGGGTTTGGACAGATTTAACCTTCTAATTCAGCTTAGATGTTTACTTCTACCAACCTCCCTCTCTTTTAAACATCATTTAATATAGCAATCTTCTTACAATTCTTTCTCAATGCTTCACAATATTTATAGATTGAATAAGATTTTCATTTGAATAGATCATATCCACAAGGAGACCCACGAAGATAGCGAGTACAAGGGGCAGGAAGGAATCGGGACCCTCCATCTGGAAGGGCCCAACCATAGATGAGACAGAGTATGGCCGTCAGATCAATGCTCTACAGGGACCTTCATTTCCACGCTTTCACCAACTCAGATTCGAAACCAGCTCAGAACCAACAGAAAAATGAAAATTCATAAACTTTGAGATCACTCCTCTTTCTCTCTCTAGCTCTCTTTCTCTCTCTTCTGCGGCCATTGTTTAGAGAAAATGATGAACAAAACACTGAGAAAGACATCTCCTCTTCCTACCAGAAGGGAAAAAGAAGCGATTGTTCTTTCTTCTGAGACAAACCCATTTCACCCAACCTCAATTACACCAACAAAAACCTAATTCTCAACGTAAAGTTTCTCTCTTTCTCTCTCTAAACCTCAATCCATGTCGTCCTCGCCTTCTTTGCTTTCTCTATATTTCCTTCCTTCTTCCATTCTTCTCTTCATTCCCCTTAATCGCTTTCTTTTTCTTCTTCTCGAATGCAGCCATCTCGCCGCAAGCTCTCTCTGTTCTCTTCAGAAATGGCTGCAATGAAGGCGCGAAAGAACAACAATCTCTCCATATTTGCTGTCGTTTTCTCCGTTTTTATATTTGGGGTTTTCATGTACAATGAAGACGTGAAGTCCATCGCCGAATTCCCATTTTCCAGCCCAAAAACAGAGAAGGTTCAAGAACAGAGCCAAAAACAGAGCTCCCCTGTTCACAACGCCCTTCAAACTGAGGTTTCCGAGAGTTCGAGATTCCAGCTCGGAACCAATACAGAAGAATCAGAATCAGAATTAGAATCTGATGAATCCGTTAATCTGAAATCGAGTGTTTTGAAGGAAGATGAAGAACAGAGAAATCAGAAGCTCGAACAATTGCCGGCGGTGGCCGAAGAAGTTGATGACGACGATGTCGAATTACCCCCTGAAGAATGCGATTTGTATAACGGGGATTGGGTTTTCGACAACGTTTCTTATCCTCTGTATAAAGAAGATGAATGTGAATTTCTGACAGCTCAAGTTACTTGCTTGAGAAATGGAAGAAAAGATTCTCTGTTTCAGAATTGGAGATGGCAACCCAGAGATTGTTCCTTGCCCAAGTAATAACTCTAAACTTTCCCTTTGAAAATCTCTATTGAATTACTTAACCTTAATGGGTTTCTTGTTTTAGATTCAAACCCCGATTGCTTCTGGAGAAACTGAGGGGAAAAAGGCTGATGTTCGTCGGAGATTCATTGAACAGAAACCAATGGGAATCCATGGTTTGTTTGGTTCAATCAGTGATTCCTCCGGGCAGAAAAAGCTTGAACAAGACCGGTTCACTCGCCGTCTTTAAACTTCACGTATAAATTTCGTTCTCTTTCTCTTTCGCTTTTAATTTCCTTTGTCGATTACTCCAATTTGAATGCTTTCAAATATTCGGTATTCAATTCATTAAACAACTTGGGCATATTTAACAATAATGGTGATTAAGACGGCATTTTTTTAAATTTGTTCGTTAATTTAGTGATTTCTTTTTGGAGCTTTGAAATTGAAAATTGGCATCTTTTGAGTAATGGGTTTGGTTTCGGAATTGCTTTATATGGAAGAAACAAGAGAATTGAAGGGGGGGAATGATCGTGTACATGCAGGACTACAATGCTACGGTGGAATTCTACTGGGCCCCGTTTTTGGTAGAGTCAAATTCAGATGATCCAAAGATGCACAGCATTTTGAACCGGATCATCATGCCGGAGTCCATAGACAAGCATGGAGAGAATTGGAAGAACGTGGATTATCTCGTCTTCAACACTTACATTTGGTGGATGAATACTTTCACCATGAAGGTTCTGTAAGTATTTTTCTTACTTTCAATTCCATAATATCCTCGATTAATTAAGTTTAATCATTAATTAATTACAATTAGGCGTGGTTCGTTTGAGGAAGGATCCACAGAGTTTGATGAAATCGAACGGCCAGTAGCGTATGGAAGAGTGTTGAATACATGGATGAGATGGGTAGAAGAAAACGTGGACCCTAATCGCACCACAGTTTTCTTCAGCAGCATGTCTCCTCTTCATATCAAGTATTTTTTCTCTCTCTTATTTATTCTTTTATTATTATTATTATTTACAATCACTATTAATGTAGCTTAATATTTAAAACAAAGGGACTCAAATACATCCTCCTAAGCGACCAGAAGTGTAAAACATTGTTGGTTTTTGTTTGGCTTTCGCGAAACAGGAGCTTGGATTGGAACAACCCAGATGGGATAAAATGCGCCAAAGAGACAATGCCAGTACTAAACATGACGGCGCCGCTAGAAGTGGGCACCGACCGCCGCCTCTTCTACATCGCCATGAACGTAACACAGACAATTAAAGTGCCGGTCCATTTCATCAACATCACCGCCCTCTCCGAGTACCGGAAAGACGCCCACACCTCCGTCTACACCATACGGCAGGGCAAAATGCTGACCCCCGACCAGCAGGCCGACCCCGCCACCTACGCCGATTGCATCCATTGGTGCCTGCCTGGCTTGCCCGACACCTGGAACGAGTTCATTTACACACGTATCATTTCCGACTCCTAACAAATCCCCCCTCTTTTCCGGTTCGGTTCGTGTAATCTTTTTATTACTTGGGCCCGTATAGATGGCCCAACATTCGAATTTATCTAGAATGGCGGCTGAGTAACAGGCCCAAGTTGAAGATGGGCCAAATGTTTCATGCTAGGCCCAGCCTGCTGCCTTTAAAGGTGTACCATCAAGATTGCAATGTTCCCAACTTCAGAAATAAAATTCTAAATTTTGTTTTTAGAAACCGGATGATTCTCGTGTTATAAATGAAAACTTTGGACCCATTAAATAACCATTTGAATTTTGAAAACTTAATTTTATAATTATTTTTAACTAAATATTTGAATTTTAGTCCGATTATATGAATAAAATTATATATATATATATATATATATATATATATTAGTTTTTAACATTTGAGTTGAAATTGGAGAACATAATAACAAAATAAATAAATATATAAATGGAATTAGTGTTTTATAAATTTATTTTTTTAAAATAAAAAAATAAAAATACTAAACCATTATAAAATAATGTCAAGTTAAAATTTAATTAAAAATCACTCTATAATTATCTAAACTAAACATTATATGTTTATTTATTTTTTTAATTGTTATAAATATGACAATCCGTGTCCAAAATCCAAATCGTAATTATAATTATTTTAAGAAGAAAAAAGGAAAATAAGAAAATCCAATTTTGTTCATTTGGGCCTCCGGAGTCGTACATAAATGCAAAGCTGGCACAGTTGCCATCTCCATTTTTCTAAGCCATTTTTTGCTTTTACTTTTTATTTATTTTACAATTTGAATATATATTTTCATATATTTTATTACGCCTTCCTGGTTTATTATCTTTACATTGAATTCTCCATTTAACAAAGTTGCGCCAGATTATATATTCCCACTCTCTCCTTCTTCGTCTTCTACTCTCTCTCTCTCTCTCCCTTTCCCTCCCTCTTTCTCTCTTCTGTAGATCTCTCAGTTCCCTCTGTCGTTCCGAGGGTCCGAGGGTTTCGTTGTTGCCTCAGATCTCGCCTTGCCTTCACTTCCGCTTATAGGCGTCCGATTTCTTTCTCCATCTCTCTCGTGCTGTCTCGTTAGATCCGCGTGTGTTATTGCTATCGAGCCATCATGGCGGCCGCCAGCGCTCCGATCACCATGAAGGAAGCCATAACGGTATGTTTCTTGTTGCTTTTTTTTTTTTTTTTTTTTTAATTTT